>NC_044507.1:16177043-16252043 GCF_902362185.1 Chanos chanos
CTAGCCGTCTCTCTGGGGCTAACCATAGAAGACTAAACACTGACCACAAACATTTGCATGTTTACTTAAACTCAAGTATCAAAGACACACAAAACGTGCCTTTGAACAGTAGGCTTCCAGTCTGAATCCAGTTCAAAGACCAGAGCTGTGTGGGCTGGCCAGCAATAGACAGCCCTGCTATTGGCTTTATGGTGGGTTTCATGCATCTCTCTTCTTGCAAAACACAAAAGGAATATAAAAACCAGGACAGTTTATTCTTTCCAAACAATCTGGATCCCTCTGTTTGCCTGTAACTTTCACAAAAGCTGCATCCTCCCCATCTTGTCCACAGTACACACACAAACACACACACACGCACGCACACACACACACACACACACACACACATCATTACCATCTCCTCAACCAAGCAATCTGCCTGGCATTTACTTTCTGATGTCAAAATGTTGAAGACAAACAGTGTATATCTCCTCTTTGCTTAAGTGGTTTTTGAAGTATCCACCACACGACGGAGAGGAAATTGCTTGACTAAAGAACAGGGAGTGTGTAATTGATAAATAAAAGCATCCCCCCTTTTGAATCATATGACAGAAAATCATAAGCATAGAATAAAAAAAAAGTACTCACACAGAGAGACACATGCAGACAAAGGAGGAAAAAACAAGGGAGATAATCTAATTTTGGAGTCCTGTGACATGTTAGTGAATGGCTCTCTCAGTCCTTTAGCCCCAGAGTAGGCTCTTAGCCACTCGACTTGAATCACAAGTTCAGGGCCCAAAACCACCGTTTTGCCTCAGGGCCTCTCTGAGAGATTTCTGTGTGGGTCGTCTCCTGCATTCATAATCTGATCATATGCTCGAATTTCACAGTTTACGGTCGATTTCCTTCACGGTTTACGGTTCAGGGAGCCCTCGGATCCCGAGGACGGTTTGCGTAAAGCCCTGGAACACGGTAAGAATAGTTTCCGCAGAGTCGCGGCCGACAGATGCTTGGAAGTAGGACAGAGCAAGGTGAAAAAAGTTCAATCAGATATACAATTACCCTGATGTAAGAGAGCCAAGCTAAGGACGCTGACTACTGGATTTTCCTCACTGTATCATACAGTATTATGACAAAAGGCTGGAAAAAAAAAGAAGAAGAAATCTGGGTTGTACTACTGACTAATTCAAAGAAGGACACAAAGTACAAGCTAAACAGCTCCATCAGCGGAAAACTGCCGAAGATACGGGTGAGGGTTTAACGTGCCATTACGAAGACAAGTATAACTACGCACAGAATGTTTTTTTTTAATATGATTTCTTTCCACAACGATTTGTTACTGAAGGTTTTACAAACACTTTGATGGTTTTGTAGGGAAAAAAAAAAAACGAAAACATGTCCTGTGCGACTTATTTTATTTGCTTTGAAACAAAACTTCTTCCTTCTGTTTCTCTCTCTCTCTCTCTCTCTCTCTCTCTGAGCGATTTATGAGCAAAACTATTCAGCTAATGACTTTGAGTGACTGGGCTCATTAATTTTGATTTATTCTTAGGTCAGTTTCATAGGACACCAATTAAAGGACCAAAATGGCCGTGTAGTACATAAAGAATGAGAAAAAAAACTGACAGTGTAAACAGTGCTTTCTGCCAGAAATATAATAATAATAATAAAAAAAAAATTCAACATTGTCAAAACTAATTACGCAAGGCCGTGGAGAAACAACTCTGACAGCGCTCACTTGGAGTGATTTGCTCGCGACATTTAATCAGGGTGTTGGTTTGACCCTATCTTTTACCCTGTCAATTCCCTCGGTCCAGCTTTGTTAGGAGATCCAGGTTGTGGCGGTTAACACTGATGCTAGCCCTCTATGGAGCCTGGGAATGCCTTCCCTCGCTCTGTTTGCCTTGGCTCGACCAAGTCTAAGGGAACAGCCGTTAATCTGAGAGGGGGGACTTTGAAAACGCCCGTTTTTTAATTATTGAAGAATTCTGACAGGGTTGCATAATGAATTCCAAATGCAAGGCTACGGTGGGACTGGGCATAAGGGGAGAAAGGGGATCCTTCTCTGCGGCTGGCCCTGACCTCTGGCTGGCCCCACACACATGTACCTCCAGCTGATTGGGTCCAGGTTGACTGGGTTATTGTACTCTCATACTGAGTGACTGAATAACAGTTTGACCAATGGAATCACGCAGGCTATAACGAAGTTATCTGCTCCCTTGAGACTGTCCCTGTATGATCTAGTGGTGTGCTCCAGAGTTCAGAGAGCCGTCAGCCCTTTACTGATCAAGACAAAGTGTCCCTAACTAAAGCACTGGAACCTTCAGTCCAGTGTAAGACCATAGAAAACTGCTACTGTCAGGTCGTCATAAGAGCAGTAAGTCTATATCAGTCCGTGGAGAGCTTTCTTACAAACTTCTCACATCATAGTAACAGACCTTCCTTATTCATCTTCATTGAAATTGCTTGTGCGAGTCACGGCAACCATAAATCATGTTCTGTTTGCAGCCACAGCACCAGGTCCCTGGGGAGTCTAGACAAAGAGATGAAGTGACTTAACAAACCATGGAAGGATTCACAGCAATTTAATGAAAACATAGTAAAGCAAAAAATACAACATCCTCCTATCGTTAAATCACCAAGTAGACAACATGCACACACACAAACACACACACACACACACACATCACTGGACCACCCTTGAGAACTATCGTGACCCTATCCCTGGTTGCTTGGGCTGGCATGCGTCCAGACTCAGCCGGGGCCTCCCCGTGGGACACAGAGTGGTGAAGCAGCGTTACTCCGACAGGCGCCGAAGAGGGCGTCGGACGGACGTCGGTCAAACGTGAGTCAGACGTTGCGATGTAGCACTAAGGGTGTCGGCGCGAACGCCGAAACTAACATCAGAGGGGTCAACGCGAGCGAGGGCAGAGGCCGACGCGAAACGAAGCAAAAGGTCAAGAGCAGCGACAGCCTCTCGACCAGCTGGGCTCATCCCTTACGGATGAGCTCACTTTGGAGCCGGTCCAACCCGAAAGCAGATGAGACCTCCGAGGACTTGAGCTGCTGTCCGCATGAGGTCAGCCCTCAAGCACGGTTGGCTGCAGCCAAGCCCTCCGCAAAACAACACAGCACAACACGATAGCAGGACAAGAGAAAAAAAAAAAAGACAGTTCTTCACATTACAGATGACAGGGTGGGGGTTGGGGGGGGGGGGTTGCTGTTTTGATGGGTGGAGTAACAGCTGAGGTACCTCCAGGGAAAAAAGTGATGAAATGAGACAGTCTTTCGATGTCACAAGTTGGATGAGGTCATGCTCAACCACAAGCTGGCTCAGGATGACACTGGTCACTTGAAGCATTTCAGTCCAGCCCTGAAAAACAACCAGATAGCCACAAGCTATAGGAAGAGCCAGGAAAAGCCAGCTATTTTCAGGCTGAATGATACCCTGGTGCCAGAATATGCGAGTTGGCTTTCCAGAGAAGGAAGAATGGGGCAGTTACAAGAGGAGACTACTCAGACACAAAATGTGGTGCATGTTAAGAAATGGTTTTAAGGAGATGAAAATTGAAGATTAAATTAGGAGGGGGTGGGGTGGGGGGGGGAAAACAGAGAAAAACAGATTTTTTTATAGACCAGTTTAATCACATATCCAAGTGTTGAGATCTCTTCCAAAAGTCCTTGATTCAACCTGACCACACAATTGAGCAGCGACCTCTTGACTATCCCAGCAGAGACCTCCTACTACTGCAGGCACATACCCACACACTCCGAGGCTCATGTGAGAGGAATCTGAGGGTTAGCTGTACTCTGACTCCTCCAGGAAGAGAGTGATAAGTGACACACGCACACACACACAGAGACAGAGAGGAGGGGGAGAGAAAGAGAGAGAAGGAGGGAGAAAGGGGATAACTAGGCTGTGTCTCTGTCTGTTCTCACAAGGCCGACATCAACACACAACATCTGACACAAACCAGAGAAACACAGGGGAGCTGGGCTTTTTATAGACCTAATTTTTTTTTTACCATGAGACATATGTTAATCTATCTTGAGATATTAATGATAGAACTCAAGAGACGCAATTCTCATTTTTAAAAAAATACTGTGAGTCCCAGTGAATAAATCAAGAGCTGACATAATGACAAAGTTTGTTCTGGCTCTGGGCTATACATGTGTTTACCATTGACATATAATGTGAGACAGGTCAGAAACTTCCTTCTAACCTGGAGGAAGTCCTTCTTGCTCTCTTATCTACAGTGAAAGAAAAACCACACGTTACGGTCCAAGGGAGAACCAGGGGCATCTACCGTCCGCTCAGGAACAGACACATCCATAGAGACATTAAAGCTATAGAACTGCATCTGAATCTCTCAGTTTAAGGTACATCAGTTTCTCTAACCTGAGGTCAGAATTAGAAGTTGACCTTCCAAGTCAATTAGCCAAATAACCCTGAGCTTTCCCTCTGCACGCGCTATATAAAAACATACTGCCCATTAACCCCATGGTCTATAAAAGCACTCCACTTAGCAATTAGCCCATATTCCCAATGCAATCCAGCTGCCTCCTTCCCCCAAATTACTGTAATTCCAAACAACAACGTGGCAATTTCCTAGGCAGGCAGCGCATGCCTCTCAAACTGTTGATTACGGCTTTTTGGAAAGACATAAAGAGTGTGGTTTCCTGGAGAAAGACCGCATCAGCTGTCATAATCATAATTATAGTATCTCTGCTATTTCTACCATAATCGTATAATTACAATATCTCTTCTATTTCTGCCAATCATATAATTATATTATTTGACTGTTTCAAGTCAAACCTTTTTTTTTGCCGTTTGCCGTTGTACCCCATATATTTTAGAGAAATGAAAAGTCATAAATCATGAGTAATATGATTTTATGATTTTGTGCACATTCTGCTCTCACTCTCAGAGTTTTGTTGTTTGGTTTGGTTTGTTTTGTTTTCCCCCCCCAAAAAAAATAAAAAAAAATCGCTGCTTACTTCATTCTTCCTGCAGACAAAGCGCTCCCTGATGATACATTAAAAGCACTCCATCCAAGAACTCAATCTGATTTCCACAAATTTGAGAAAACAAATGCAGTCTTGCAACTCAGTGGAAACTACCACACGTGAAGAATGAACTGTTGGAGAACCTTACACATCCACTCACTGTAAAAAATCGGTGGAAGACATCGTTAGTGACAAAAGTTGTTAAAGACAAAAAGTCTACAAGACATATTATTCACAGGAATTTCAGCCAAATCTTCACATTCTCCCTCTCTCTCTTATCCAAGACGGAAATCTGTGATAGACCGTGAAAAACAGAATTCACTATCGAAGATCATACAGAAATGGATAGCAGATACTGCAGTAGTTATTCACCAGTTCACAATACAGCAGTCAAACAGCAAAAAAAAAAAAAAGGCAACCAGCCGTATGGAGAAAATCCTTTTCTACAGTCTCATCACAAAAAAAACGTCATCTGAAGTTTTCAAACGAAAGCCTTGCGAAGCTCTAAGTTTTTTGTTTTTTTTTAAACAAAGTGCTTTGGGCATTAGAAATCGAAAACTGAATTGTACGCCCGCAACCACACCAAATAGCCTAGTTCAGGGAACAAAGTAAGTGGTGGTCAGGCATTTGAATAAAAGAACACCTTGCCAACCATTAAACACTATCTGTTATGATTCTATTATTTTTTTGGGGTCATGTCTGCCAAATATTGGTCGAGTGACGGATAGAGTGGGATATTTCAGAGGAATGAAACAGAATAAAGGAAGAATGTTACCGAGACGGAAAAACTCTGCAGTGAAGGGGGTAAGGGGGTGAGGGGGTGAGGGGGTGGGGGGGGGCTTTAACTGAAATGTGTGGAAGCTGTCAGCTGTCAGGAAACAGGTATGTATGAACTGTGACATATCAGCCCAATATATTCATTCTTCATTATAACTTTGAATCTTGAAAACATTGTTAGTAAACAGCAATTAAATAACAATTAAAATAGAATCCAGCGCTTCCATTCCTCAGAGACACAACGCTTAGGTGATTAACTGCCATCTCACAGTAGCCCCACTCCACACGAGACCTCCCATTGACAGTGAGACATTCCTAACAATATACGCCCTTCATGTGTTAGCGAACGGAGGGTGTCATAGAAGAATTACAACCAACACCGAGGAGCAATAATTGAGAAATAATGAAATGTAAAGCACATAATATTACTACACACTAAATTTACATACTGAACATGCGGTTTACGTATATGCTACATGATAACGGACTTAGACTTATATATCTGTCCCGGTAAAGGAGAGCAGCCTTCGTTTTAACCTCCTTTACTTTCTGAAGGTTTGAAACTGGTAAAGGACATGCGGCCTAATGGCCTATTCTCCTCTCGATGTTATTAAAAAAGCAGCTGCACAAAGTAGCTTCTCAAAACACAGCCAGACACACTGTTCTCTTTATAACGACCCTGCAGGACTACTAACATGAAACAGGAGGCAAAGACAAAGAAATGGAAATTGACAATAATCAACATCACAGGATCTGGAACTTCTCTGTGAATCAGACACATGTGTTAGCAATTCTTTTTTTTTTCTTCTTCTTCTTCTTCTTCTTCTTCTTCTTTTTTCTCCTGACCTAGTATCCGCCGTTCTGTCAAGCATGCCGGGGACAATTTCCTTAGGCGTCTTCAATCAAACCACCATTAAACCTATGTAAACAAAAAATATTAGCACGTTGCCCATGGGGTGTGATATCAGCACCCCGGGAAAACAATTCAGATTTAAAAAAAAAAAAAAAAAAAGGCTATGTAGGTAACTGTATATTTGAATATGGGCCTCACTGTTATCATAAGTGCTTATGAACGATGTTATCTGTTTATTAATGTGTCATCGCAACTATGAGAAGTCTGCACACTCTAGTTAGGGCAAAGTATGCACTAGTTGTTTTGACATCGCAGGAATCAACACGTCTTACTTTACTGATGTATTAAAAATCTATTTGTCTGCCTTTCCATAATCTCTGAATGCTGTAGCAGACCTCTGCAGAAACCGACTAATCCCTTAATAAATAGCACTCAGTAATGTGTGAGGGGACCTGTCCTAATATCACACCAAAAAGAGCCAGTCAATGGTGAGCCACCCCTCCCCTCTCTATTTCTCTAAAAGGCCTCCATTGTAAGAAAGCCATCGCCATGGCTACTGTCGGCGAACTGTAAGCCCTTTCAAATTATTAGCATTCTTCCCGACTCTGAGCACTGTAGCAAAGCCGCTCCGTTTACCACCAATCTGTCCAGATAAAAATGCACCACGTCTTGAAATTACAAAAACAGGAATTTCCATTTACCCGAAAATTAATTAAAGTCGAATTACAGGACGGTGGGATAGAAAAAAGGATTCTGAGAAAAATCCTAAGGGGTAGGTTAATGCGAATACCAGCGGCTTTATGACTTCTTGTAAAACGCTCAGGACGAGAAAAAGATGTAGTAGATTGTAAGTTGACGGAAAAATCATTAAAAGATATAAAACCGTAACTGTTTAAAAAAAAAAAAAAAAAAAGTACAGGTGTCTTATACGTCTGTTTGTTGGAACAGGCCTAGCTATAATATCAAGTTGTTCAAATTAAATTTGAGAAGGAATGCTCAATTAAAATGAACATCTGCTGTTAAAAAAGACATCTCTGTTATATAACACGAGGAATTCCACCACACAGACGAGGTTTTTTTTACGGTCTGTGTTTTTTGGCTATAGGCTTGTCTGAACTTGGATGCTTGGAAATGACCTTGATGACTCAGTGTGGCGACCTTAGAAAGAAAGGCCTGTGTCTTATGAATGGCGCCACTGCTAATGCTATTTACTGAGATACAATTTTATGACTGCTTACACTTTTTTATGGAAGCCGGATTATCCTGCATAACGAGTCATGACCTTCAATTCCCAAACGTTCAGAATAGATCTTTACATACATAGCCTATCAGATCATACATAGCAATTCAGCTTCTTACTTATACAAAATATTAATGAAGCGACGTTACATTTGTAATGCAATTAAGGAATACTGTGGTAAAAATGAATTTCAGGGGCAGACGCAAGATAAAACTCAGTGTGTTAGCGACAGTCTGCTGTAAAATCCTAAATCAGAGATAACTAGAGAGAATACATGAACAGATATTATGGCCAAACCCCAGTCAGTCATGAGAGAAAGGGTTAAACTACATTCACTTCACAGTATTTTCCTCTGACATATGGTGATACATCCACCGAGTTCTTGAGTAATGCAACAACCGGGCCTTTGTTTTAGTCGGGCAACATTATGCAATTAGGAGACAATGCAGCCCCCTTCTCTGGCCCACAATGATGCTCATGTTCTGTGTGCGCTCTGTTGAGCTGACTTGAATAATTGTGAGGGGAGTGTACGGTCCAATCTGAGACCGGTCCCAAACCTCTTCCCCAAGGGCCCTGTAGCAAATCCGATAGGACTGGATGACTACCAGCGCTGGCGGTAATAATTCAACTCTGCCTATGTTTGGCTTGAGTCTAGAGCAGAGAAAACATAAAACTTGCAAATGAAAAAAAAAGCCAACTTGGTAAATAGGTGTACTGCCAATGCTGAATCATTGAAAACGGATTAATTGCTACCACACGAATTTTGGGGGTCGAAACGTTGATGTGCGCGTTGTAAGTAAAGGATTTGGGAGCAGACACTCACGGACTTGTTTTCTTTTAGCGTAACGTTGAGTCTACCTTCTGACTGAGGCAGTGTTTCTTCTCCTTTTCCCTCCTGACACAGCACATTCTTACTCTGACCCTACACCAGCACACTTGAGTGAACTGATCAACAGCTTGATGACTGGCAGACAAGTTGTATCATGTGTTTATGTTTTGGATCTGAACAAAAATAGATAATAGATTCTATTGTGCGGGCCCATAGAACTGAGGTTGAGGACTGACTCAAGACTGACTACATTAAACGTATTCGAGTCATTCTAAATATAATAAGGAGGTCATTGGGAAAAGACAGGGATTTCGATTGCTCCTGGGAAGGACATTTGTCTTCGGGCTCTCCGCTTCCACCGTACTAGCCTCTGTCAATTTTACCATGATGGAGAACAGCAGTCCACACTTAGCCTTAGTTAATCAGCTACTAGGTTTCAATACTCTTAGCAAGTTGAGGCTGTTTTTAGGTTGTGAGATCTGTCTCCAACTGCAAATGTTAACACTTTCCCTGGAAATCGAATGAAAAGGATTAGACTCAGTTTCAGTGTAAGCTCTTTCTCTTTACTGGAACAAGGGCAGAGCTGCATTGAGTTTCTGCTGGTAAGAGGTGTGAAGTTGCTAAATGATCTGAAAAAAAAAAAAGGAGGGTGGGGGGAGTGACCATGCACACTCACGTTCCCTCCCTCTAAGACCGATTTTGTACTTCATCTGAGAACCAAATGTTGTTAATGAAATTCGTTGTCCCAAAAAAAAAAAAAAAAGCATTACTGTCCACTAATGTAGTGGGTAATGTAAGTAACTGAAACATGACACCACAACCATTGATTTGTTCCTGTTTATTAATACTCAGTGTCATCTGTTATCTGAGCTGACACAGTTAGGCTTAAGACAGAGGAGAACAGAACTAGACTGATGGACCATGGGGGAGGTGCTTATACACGATGACAACCAACTGGATTACTTCATTACAACAGTCTTACTGTGCAGGACTCTGTAAAAGGAAGAGTGAGGAACATAATGTCAGACAAAAGCAAATCAATTTATACATACACACACACACACACACACACACAAACACACACACACAAACAGACCAAGTTTATTGTAGCAAACAGATTGAATAAAGATTGTAAAATAACCACGAGGCCTCTGCTTGTGGCTTTGAGCTCTTCCCTCCACTAACAGAGCAATTTCTCCTGCAGCACTGATAAACTAAAATGAATAATGGAGTTGGCAAAGGAAGCCCAGTAGCATCTGGGAACAATAAATAGCTTTAAACATGCACGCACATACACACACGCACACGCACACACACACACCACACTTCTTCCGTTCACTTCCATATGGGTAATGAGCCACGCTGCATCTGGACTTCAGACACCATTTCTTTCAAAAGCTCCCCTTTGCCAACACACACACACACACACACACACACACACACATACCTTGGCCACCAGCGTAGGCCTCGGCACGCCGAGCAAATCGCAAAGCTGATTCCTGTGGTTCCTCACTGTGTCCATGTCACTCTCCCTGAGAGGAGACAGGAGATGTAAACGTCAGACACACAGGAACATTAAACCCGTCCCAAAACTGTCTCGGCTCTTCACCGAACCCAAACCAACCAATTAGTGTCGCTGAGCGAGGTCATGACCTCGTCCAGAACCATCGCGTCGATCACGTCGTCGTAAGTCAGCAGCATCTCGTACACCTGGCTGGCCGTGTTTTTTCTGATCTGCGGCGGGAGGATGAGATCACAGTCACCGCTTGCCAAGGGAAAATGCATGCGTGTTGATAATGGATGGTATGGGTTACGGATGAGTCATTATGAGCGGCGTGTCAGAACCCACCACAGGAAAAGGGTGACAGAGCAACATCAGCAGCTGGAGCAGAACCTTCTTCCTGACGTCCCCTTGAAACTGGATCATCCCACAGAACCTGAGAGAGAGAGAGAGAGAGAGAGAGAGAGAGAAATAGATATAAGTGAAGGGGAAGAGAAAGAAGATCTGATTTTTTGGGGGGATTTTTTGAAATCTTCAGGTAGTGGTTTGGAGTCAGGCTTGGAGAGCGTGCGTCTGTGCGAGAATGAGCAGCGGAACTAACACAGCTGTGCAGGAGCGTAACTTCTGAACGTCCTTGGATTTCTTGATCTCCTCTTTACAAAGTGCAAGTAGATCAACACAGAACGGATGACTGAGGGGGAAAAGAGAAGAAAGACATTAAATCAAAACCACTTCTCTCTCTCTTTCTCACAAGCAAACACACGCAAAGACACCTTTCACTTAAAGAAGAGAAGAAGAAAAAAAAAATCCTCCTTTTTACCCGTACGACTTTTAGACTGATTTACAGTGATATCTTCCAAATGTTCCCAGTATGGAACCCTTGATTCTGTGTATTTTCGTGACTAATATCCAGTCTCCTGTTGAGCGATGGGTGTGTTTGGATGAACAGAGAGACAAAAAAAAAACAAAAAAAAAAAACCCTAAAAGCTCAAGCTTTCTCACACTCACTTCTCTTCACCGGTGAAGATGTTGAAACATCCATTTGCTAACATTTGGTCCAGCATCTTCAAAAAGGGGACAGAGACCCTGTGGACACGAGACACAGACAATACCTCATTACTCAGACCCACAGCGGCTCGGTAAAACGGTTAAAAAAAACAAAAAAACGCTTGGTTCTGTCTCATAGCAGGTCTAAGGAGTGACTTTCACACAACTGTCCTGATCTGACCTATTTGCTGTGTTTTTACCAGTGTCTGTGTGGGCGAGTGTTGACTAGTTGGCGTAAAGGAGCTGAGCTACACTGATAACTGTGTGGGTGTCCGATCATCCTCTCAGGTCCTGACCTATACGAACTTTTACATAAGCCCTTAAAAGTCACGGTGTGAAGTGTCATTGTGCGGGTGTTTGGAAGTCAGAGTGCAGATATTTAACGTCAACACAAATGCATTTGTAACAAAGGCCTGTTGCGTATCCATTGTACCTGTCATTGCGCAGGTTGTCTCTGAAGATGCGTAGCAATGTGTCTGTAAACTGCTTCAGCGCCCCTGGATCCTGCTGAATGCCTCTCAGATAGTCAAAGAGAGACTGAGAGGAGAAACGCACCTATAATAACAGAGAGAAAGAGAGAGGGGGGTGGGGGGGGGGGGGGGGGGGGGGGGGGTTAGAGGCGGTGAGAAAGAGCTGTATGCAACGGTGCCTAACGGTAAAGCGTTTTGGAATCATAAACACTTGGAAAGTGTTATGTGGACATAAAGCTCCCGCTGAGAACAGGAAGAGAGGAGAAAAACGCGGTCTCTTTGGTTCTGCCGAGCCAGGAGAACGCTAAAGCGAGCCGAGGTTAAAGCAACACGCGTCCTGGACGCACAAAAACAGTCCTTAATCACCTCTAGGTATGAATTATGCGATATACAGTAGGTTCCGACGACAGGTCTTTGCGTAATATGAACGGATGCGGCAGAGATAAACCAGGGAATGGGTTCAGAGCGTGACCCCGATGTTTCAGGCCGCTGTAGTTGGAACAAAGCTGGCCCTCGCTGGGAGGCCCTCTTTACAGACTTATAGAGCTTTTTATCATTCAGCGTTTCATGTGTGAGAACCGCTCTTTCGGCCAGAGGGAGGAGGGGGGGGATTTGGCAACACCAAGACCAGGCAAACCAGACGATGAGGGTTTAACCAAGTGCAGGTCCTTCCTTTCAGACCAGAGAACATAAGGGGGGGGGGGCATGGGGGGGAGAGAGAGAGAGAGAGAGAGAGAGAGAGAGAGAGAGAGAGTGAGGCCTCAAGAGGCATTCATTTAAAGGCACCATTGGCATATGAGTTCAGCTTTACTGTGCTCTCTGAACCTATGAAAAACCTTCCCCTTATTTTTCTTGATTACGTTGACAAACACTGATCGTTGTAAGTATCCAGTGGAGAACAAATCATAGCCAGAGTTTTCCCCCGTGGCCAAACCCTGACGGGCGAGGTCGACTTTCACAGCGCATAAGATACATTGAGTTCACAGACAGAAACCCCTGGACTCTCTACTAGGACTGGGCACGAAGAAAGGGGGAGAGGAACCGAGGAAAAGACAGATAGGACAAAAGAGAGAGAAGGAAAGCTAAAGACAGAGAGAGAAAAAGAGAGAGAGAGAGAGAGAGAGAGAGAGAGAGAGAGAGAGAGAGAGGGGGAGAGAGAGAGAGCGAGAGAGAGAGAGGGAGAGAGCGAGAAAGAGAGAGAGAGAGAGAGCGAGAGAGAGAGAGAGAGAGAGAGCGAGAGAGAGAGAGAGCGAGAGAGAGCGAGAAAGAGAGAGAACGAGAGAGAGAGGGAGAGATCGGTTCACTGACAGGTCCACAGTAGGATATACACTCCAGAGTGTCTCATTCATCATTTTTCAGCATGACCTTGACCTCAAATCTGAGGGCTTTGTTTGTCAGCCTCATTCACACAACTCCAGCCAAACCTGATCTGAATCAACTCCGGCCTCTTGTCTTCTCTTACACAGTCTGTCCCTCCTCAGCTCAAAAGCTTTACACACACCCATGCCAAAGCAATCAAAGATACTGTTTGCTATAAAGAGACCATTAATGAACCATTGACACATCCAGACACCACACATCAAAATCTCGATGATTTCAACACCTGCTTGGTTTTCTTAAGACATGAACCAACAGACAATGTAATTATTCTCACAATGCTCGAACCACTCAAAGGTAAAAAGAAACTCAAAGAGATTATCTCTCAATTCAATCTCTCTGCTGATTCAGTCAGTGTATCTGTCATACAGCCAGACCTCTTAACATTACCTATAACGTTAGTTCCCACTGCTCCCCCTACTGGCTGATCATGTCAAATGAAATAAATAAGCATTGCTTTTTCAGTCCTGGGAGATGAATGTAAATTTCATACTGGCAGTCTGTATAATATAGCTTTGTTTGACGCTCCACGTTGGCTGAGTCACAGTTTTCCAACTGAATGCACAACACAGTGGAAACTGTAAGACACATCACAGATACATACTTGCTCAGTGGTTTATACTGTTATAATAATTAACCTCTGGTCAAATCATAGTTGTGCCAATACTGTATAAGGCCCCCCTTCATGTCTATTATGGGCAAGGTATGTGTGTGTGTGTGTGTGTGTGTGTGTGTGTGTGTGCACTCTGACTGTGTTTTAATGCCACGTACGGTGGACTCGGTCAGGCCGCCCACAGACACGGTGAGGCCCAGGAGAGTGTGGTACTGGTACTGTGACAGACTCAGAAGCTGGGCGATGTGAGGAAAGGCCTGAGATTCTGCGTTCCAGTTCAGAGCGTCCGCCCCTTCCCTGGGGAAAAAAAACACACACGCACACACACACACGCACACACACACACACACACACACACACACACACACAGTGTTAAACACGGGTCACGGAGCTTGGCAAGATAAGGCTTTTATGTTAATCACGGATAAGGTGATTTCTAAACTAGCTTTCAGAAAAGGACATGAGGACAACCAAACTGTAAATTAAGTTATCACACCTCTTCTGTTTATCCACACTCACATATCCGTTTCATCATTAACTAATCAATACCAACCACCTATCATTCCACACAAATTCAAAATACACATTTCATGTCTTCCGAGTAAAAAAAAAAGAAAAAAAAAAAAAAGATGAAAAAACGTTTTGACAATTTAGAGACATCAGTCAGATCTAATGGGTAAGCATTACAGCTATTTCATGCTCTTATGGCACTGATCAGGAGTACCCAGGGAGAGAAAAAAAAATAAAGAAGTAAGACAGCATTCAGCGGTCAACACAAGTCATGCAGCTCGAGAGAGGCCCTGAGGACAGCAGCACTCACAGAGGGAAAATTCTCAACAGCTCCTCCTGGTGGGGAATGTGAGGCACTACAGGGTCTCTGCTGTGGAGGAGCTGGAGGAAGATCGTGCCAGCGTGGGCCCTGTAACGGTCGATCTTCTCTGCAGACTGCTGGGCCAGACAGCACATCATACGCTTGCAACTGGAAGACAGAAACAGCCAGAGAAAGAGAGTTAACGAGAGACATACAGATATAAGATATACCTTACAAAATCCATTGTTGCCTTGCCAGCAAGAGAGTTTGGTTTCTTCAGAATGCAGGGGGTGACAGTGAATATCAAACAAGCGGAGAGAGTGAGATCTGGAGGAACCCGACTGGCCCCGGGGCCGGACAGGACCTCTGGAGACCTGGTCTGACCCTGCCGCGTTTGTACTGTTCACATCAGAAGGAGGTTGTTCTGTCTGTATTCTGTAATTGTACTGTTCACATCAGAAGGAGGTTGTTCTGTTTGTATTCTGTAGTTGTACTGTTTACATCAGAAGTAGGTTGTTCTGTTTGTATTCTGTAGTTGTACTGTTCACATGAAAAGTAGGTTGTTCTCTTTGTATTCTGTGATTTAAAAAAAAAAAAAGCTGATGGAAGGTGACAGTGGCACCAGAGGGACTGAAACATTGTGTCCTATAGACCTACAGTGAAGTACACTGTGTCTGTACTCAAGCATTCTGTCTGTCAGTCCTACAGTAAAACATACTGTCTCTCTACTCAAGCACTGTCTGTCTGTCCTACAGTAAAACATACTGTCTCTCTACTCAAGCACTGTCTGTCTGTCCTACAGTAAAACATACGGTGTCTCTACTCAAGCACTGTCTGTCTGTCCTACAGTAAAACATACGGTGTCTCTACTCAAGCACTGTCTGTCTGTCCTACAGTAAAATACATTGTGACTGTCATGGAGAGAAGAACTGTCTCCAGTCTGCGGAAGTCAATTTCACAAACTCCTGATCCTTTTTAGCATTCACTTTGCCCCTGTAACATTTCCTTGGATGAAGCCTGATCCTTCTTCAGCAACTCTGTGGAAATCATATATGGCAGATTCATACAATGCTCTCTGTCCAGATCTGATTTATATTTCTTTCTGTGCAATATTTTGGAGCTCTTTGAAAATCTACAGCTTGTCTTTAAAAAAAAAAAACACAGCCACAGCCATGAGCAGAATGCACACGCTCGCTGAAAAATTCATTCAGAGTGTGACTGTGTCAGATAATATACCTCTCCACAGGTCTTCTAATCTGAAAGTTTTTTTTTTTCTTATTATCATCTCTACTGATTGTGCATTCTGCATCACCCAGAGCTAACAGATGGTTTGATTGCTTGAGTTTTTGGAGGTGTTTCAGGATGAGAGAGAGCAGGTTCTGATCAGACTGACTCAGATGGGTGTGTATTATGACATCAAAGTCCTCTGGGACAGCGCTGTGGGGTTGGTGCATCACAAATCTTTAGTTTAAACCACAAAATATATTTTCTTTTTAGGTTCACATAATCAAAGTCCCCAAGAATCGTTTTTTTTTTTCACCCTCCGAATCGCTCGCCACGCTGCCGGGCTGTTCTCCGGACGGCTAGAACGGTCTGTATTTGACCGCAAGCGTTCGGAGCTCTGTAGAACAGACATGTGATTGTACTTTTGAGTTCATGCACCGTCTCTGATTCAGACAGACACAAACTGCTCTCTCGTGCAGTGTCTAAGCGACTGCTCCGTGTGATCAGGTCCAGTGAGCTAACGCGCTGGGTGGCTCGCTGCAGTGTTTAAGGTCCCAAAATGAAACCAAGACACCAAATGTCTCTCCTCGTTTCTATTTTTTTTCATTAATTCCCGCGACAAAGTCTCCCGCAGGGAGTGTCGGCCGCCGACCTGGTTTCAGGAATACAGATCGGTCAGACTGAGGCAGAGTGTGCACTCGTTTGTGAGAAAGAAAGACTGAAATTCAGAGAAAGGGCACGAGAGAGGGAGAGGCTGACCTACTTTAAATAGAAAGACATAATTTGGGTGGAGTTGACAGACAAGAAACTGTCTGAAACGAGGGGTTTTTTTTTTGTTCTTTTTTCTTAAAATTCCAGTTTAACATACTAAAGATTTTCACATGAACTTTCTAATTACTGCACAAACACAGGAGTTTATACAGAATTTGATCTGAAACCAGCCGACACTCACAGCTCAGCAGAGAACAGCTCCGGAGCAGAGCCCGCCACCAGTAGTGTCACCTCCATCAAACTGGTCATTGCTGCTGCTCGTACCCTGAAAACACACCACAACTCTAGATCACAACATATCACATTATCAAAACTCAACTCAAGAAAACTTAACAAAACAAAACAAAAAAAAACATATATCTGGGTTGTATAATATAATGGTTGGAATCCTTTCCTGTTTTGATGCTTAGGGTTAGTTTTTTTTTTGTTTTTTTTTTTTTTACTCCTAGTTCTAAGAAATGTATTGCCAGCGGAAAAGAGAGGAGTGGAGGGTTGGTGTTGGGTGACAAGGGACAGGCAGAGTGACATTCCTTTGGGCAGAAGCAGGTAAATATGGCCCGGGGGGTAGTGTTGAAGAGAACGGCTATAGTCCTGGAGGAGTGCATTCCGCTCGTGCACACCAAAACTCACCAGGCTCCGACGTCACCTCTGCTATCTGTGCTGTAGTCGCTCATGCAGCCCAGCAAAGCCTCGTAGACTGCCCTGATGTTCCCCGCACACAGAACAGAGTCCGGAGAGCCCTGCGCTGAAACCCCGACTGTCACACACACCCTGAGACGTGACGGAGAGACAGAGACAGACACACAGAGAGAGAGAGAGAGAGAGAGAGAGAGAGAGAGAGGACAGAAGAAGAGAAAAGCCTTACGCAAGTTCAGTGGTAAGTTGAGGGTGGGAGAGGGAGTGGAGGAACACGTTAAGGGGAGCTGCATATAACATTATAGCAAACACACACACACACACACACACACACACACACACGTGTGTGCTCTCTCTCTCTCACACAAACACACCACACACACACCACACACACACACACACACACACACACACACAAAAGTCACAAGCCTAGACAAAGAGAAGTGGCGTGAGACGGTCGTGAAATTCAGGTCCTGCAGGTAAGGGCAGGAGCTGCTTTTTTTTCAGAACATCTGAGTCAGGTCTCACTAATGGTTTGACCTTAAAGAAAAGAGAGAGGACAGAGGACAGGGAGAGGGAGAGAGAGAGAGAGAGAGAGAGAGAGAGAGAAGCCTTACTGTGCAATAGCTGTAGCTGCATCTCTCCTGGCCTCCGTGAAACTCTCTTCTCTCTCTTTGACTCTACAAGTCATTTGGAGACCTGTTAAAACCTGAGAAACACAGACACACGCACACACACAAACACACATGCCCACGCCCATGCACGCACGCACGCACGCACACACACACACAGTTTAGAACCTAAAATCTAAGATAGTCAGTTTTCAAGTCAGTTACAACATGTCCATATAGACAGTGCACACGTAGAGTGTCTGAATTCTAGGAGAGCAGCGGAGACGATTCTGGACCGTCAGATCCTACCTGCTGGAGTTTGCCGTGAATCATGAATCTGGGCAAGGCACCGAGGGCCAGCGCACAGCCACAGCGGGTCAGCACCTCTGGGCTCTCCAAAGCCTCTATGTACTGGCTCACCAACCGCTCTGCATGCCCACAAACACAAAACAACACACATCAGACCATTTTTGCGGCCTGACACGCACGTGCGCACACACACACACACACACACACACACACACACGATATAGTCAATATGGACCTTGCATATTTGTATTAGCCTGCCCCGTCTGGGTTTGGTAGTATTCCTCACAAAGCGCTGACAGAGCTGAGAGGGCTTCCTCCTGAAGAACAAACACATGACCGAGTCAGTACAGAGTCTCAACACAAACACATGACCGAGTCAATACAGAGTCTCAACACAAACACATGACAGAATGGCTGCACTCAGAGTCAAAGATCTGCTGTTAGAGACACAAAAAGCCTGAGTCACAGATGTTAGCCGAATAAGACACACACACACACACACACACAGACAGAGAAACAGAATCAGACACATGCGTGCATGCACGCACGCATACGCACGCACATGCACGCATGCACACACGCACGCACGCACGCACGCAAACACACGCACACACACGCGCACACAAACTCGGAGAGAAACATAATCAGAGTTAGAGACACACACAGACAAAACACACTGTGACTCAATCTTTGAGTGAAACCCAGTGATGACATCATAGAAGAGGCATAAGGCACTACAGGGTTTCACAGAGACAGTCAGATATAGAGACTAATTCACTGAAGAGTCACCGCTCAAAGAGTAGCGCTCATATCAAGAGGATAGCTCTTTGTATTATACCTTTATTCCCTGTTTAGCTTTGTGTGTGTGTGTGTGTGTGCACACGCGTGTGTGTAGAGGTGTATTGTATGTAATG
This sequence comes from Chanos chanos, assembly GCF_902362185.1. Taxonomy (NCBI): domain Eukaryota; kingdom Metazoa; phylum Chordata; class Actinopteri; order Gonorynchiformes; family Chanidae; genus Chanos; species Chanos chanos. Next base: position 16,196,013 of record NC_044507.1, read on the forward strand.
CACCTTTATAGCCTGTTTAGCTGTGTGTGTGTGTGTGTGTGTGTACCTTTATTCCCTGCTTAGCCTTGCTGGAGAACAAGTGAAGGTTCTTTAAGCTGTCATCAATCAGCCACTGCCATCCAGCTAAGACAAGGAGCCAAATACATGTCTCACGGTCATTAATCTATAACTTCCCTTTTTTTAATGCATTTATCACTGGACGAATTTTACTAAGATCTCAGCTTCCAATCAATAAACACAAAAAATGTTTGAAATAAAAAGAGAAAGCAGGAATCAGGCACTGTGACATTCCTCTAAAACTTACCAATAATGGTGTCATTTTTAAAAGGCATCTTGGAAAATGACATCTTTTTAATGAGAGCGCACACTGGACACAGAAACAGACACTGGTTACTATAACGACGCACACAGCTAAAATTGCTTAGCCTATACATTGCAGCCAAACTCTTCAAACAGTTTGCCAGTAGCAGAGTTGTATCAATCAGTGAAGTGTTTTCTTCACAAGTGTTTTAAAAGTGAAGACAGTGAGTCATAAACCTACCTGCTGGCCTCATGAGCTCACCGCCAAACCCCCTGAGGAGGAAAAAGGAGTTTCACTTACCTACCGCTCAGTCACATCAGATTTTCCTTTTTTTTTCTTTTAATGATTAAGCAAATGAACGCAATGAGGAAATCGTTCTCTTACCTGTACAGTTTTCTGTCGAAAAGCTGGGCAGAGGAGTCATTTAACAACTTGTTAATTACTGGAACGTTTAAAAATGAATTCATGGCTTTGAAATAAAACTCTAAGACAAATGGGAAGAGTGAGGGCTGACTGACCTTTTGATGAATGCCTTTCAGTTCCTCCACACACTCTGGGGACAATAAATCTGTCACCTGCCTAAAAAAATAAAATACCATAAAATACCATAAAATAACAAGAGTTCGACTGATAATTGTACACTTGACACCAGTGAAATGTATATGATAATATGCGATGATGTATTTAATATGACTTGTGTAATTACTTGTTGTTCTGAGCTGCCAGCTTATAGAGGGCGTGAGTGACCTCAGCACAGGCGAGGATGGCGCCATGGCGACTATGCAGATCTATGCCCGTTGCCATGGGCAAAAGCTGCGGTAGAACTGATACAAAAAGAGGACAAGGCAGATTACTTTCACTGAGCTCAAGCACAGACCAGACTTTGATTATCTGACCATTGTTTGACTCCTGAGTACTGACCTGTGTTTGCCATGTAGTCTGGAGCCTTTTCGGTGAGGTTATGGAGTGCTTTTGTGGCCAGTTCTCTGATCGCACTGACACGTAACAAATCAAACCTCATTAACAACAGTTTCACTCTCACAAATGCTAATATTCAATTAAAGTAAACAGAGAAAGTTTTGTTACGTAGTCCAGCTGTCAAGTCAGTCGAAGCATTAGGATTAATAACAGTTTACTCCTTACCTGTCCCAGTGATTAATTTTCATAGCTACCAAGTGGTCTATCATTGGTCTGGTGTATTCTGGGAAACCGGCAATGAAAACGCTGGGGACAAACAGGAAAGGATGGGTAATATCAGGCAGTGATATTAATAATGATGAACTGTGAGAAACAGTGCTGAACAATCATAGCACTGACTAAAACAAAACTGTACGCTTGAGTACTTTTTACAGTATAGCTGTTCACTCCCTGAGGCTAGCATTTCTCCCTGAAAACAACACCTTGTTCTCTTAGGTCACGTGCTGTGACATATCCAGTGACAGCAGAAATATCCGTCGAGAGACGCAGCATCTCACAGCTCCTTTAAAATGCATATTGCAAGAAATCTTAAGACACCACCACAACACGCAAAACAAAAGCGTTCGCTGGTTTCTTTCATGTCGAGATTAACTGCAGAATTTGTTCAAACAGGATCCTCATCTGGTCGGTAAATGTTATCATTACCACATCTACAACATGCCATTCAGAAAGACAATGCTAATCATCCACGGCTTTATCCAGTTCAGTCAGGAGTCTTTTTTCTTTTTTTTTTTCCCTCTCTTTCTTTGTTGTTTCCTCACCTGATGGACAGGTAGCAGTTATTCAAGTTTCCAACGGTAAAGTAGTCTGCTGCCGTCAGGATATCTATCCCATGGGGGAACGTTCCCTGTGGGGGCAGACAATACTTTGGCTGAGAAAGAGACAAAACTCATCTGCCCATCCTGAAAATTCAATTCAAATTTTCCAGCTACTTTTACTGAACACTTAGTTAACAACAACGTGTAACAATGCGTCTGTCTATAACTATGTGGCTTATGTGCGTTCAACGTTTTCTCAGTTCTGTTCACAGATATTTGTAGTTTAAGCATATTTCCCATGAAAAGTGATTCACACATGAATTGTTTTTTTTTTTAACTGAACTGTCTGTTAACAGAATTAAATAAAAATGAGTTTCCGTCGAAGACGGTGTTTGGTTTGCCCCCTTACCTGTCGTCCCACATTCTCCTGGAAAGAGGCCTAATTGAAAAGGGGGAGAGGGAGGAGAAGGGGTGCTTTATTTCCCTCTCGTTGTCTCTTGTAGAAAATAAAGAATAATGAAATACGGAGAGACAGAGTGGAGGTAAAAACTCACTGAGGCCGCTTTCCTACAGGTGACGTTCCTGTCAAATATCGCAGTGATCACCAAAGCACTACACACAAACACATGCACACACAAACAGACACACACATACATACGCACACACACATGCACACACACACAGACACACACACACACGCACACACACACGCAGACACGCAGACACACATGCACACACGCACACACACGCACACGCATGCATGCATGCATGCACACACACACACACGCACATACACACACACGCACACACAGAGAGAGAGAGAGAGAGAGAGAGAGAGAAGGGGGGGCAGGGAGAGAGAGGGACAGAAAAAGATAAAGTAAGCTTTTGATAATGATGACGTAATAAATACACAAGATGAAACCGTTTCCCAATATCTCCTTTTCCCTGACCGCAAGTGTCTCCATTTCACATGTCTTTACAATGAAGCGCGTTAACACCCTGGACCATTTAGATATTCATCTTTGTTTCACTCTCACACCCATTAATCTCCTCCTTGCCCCCATCACTCTGTCTTTTCTCTCTCTGCTCTAACACTCCTGTCGTCAGTAAGCTGTGTGAACGTGCCCGCAAGGGATTCCCACCAACACACAGCCTGGGAGGTAGAAACCACTGCTGGAGCGTGTACACACACACACACACACACAAATATACAGCTTATACACACTAACACACATGCCTACAGGCCTTAACGCGGTAATGCTGGTTTTGATGAAACTGATAATGGCCTGAAGGAACATAAACTGGACAGAGTTTTTGGCTGATTCTGAGGAGACCAGCGTTATGGCTGGGGACTCTGATGTGATTCTCTGTTCACCCACACTGCTGTGCCATGACCTATTGAAACCTCTGCCTCCAAAATGTTCGGCACAGGTTACGTTCACTCAGAACACATATGCTGATACTGATGCGTACAGCATGGCGTTTATTTGCCTATGTCAGTTCATTTCAACTGTTTCACTGTACGTGTGTGTATATGTATGAGAATGTGTGTGTGAATGTGTGTAAAAGAGCAAGCTACATGCAAAATCTCCTCATCTGTCATTATGACAAGTGACGCGTACACACACACACACACACACGCACAGACAGAGAGAGAGAGAGAAAGAGAGAGAGAGACAAGATGTGATTGTGTGTGTGTGTGTGTGTGTGTGTGTGTGTATGTGTATGTAATCAGGTAACCAGAAGTTGCTGATGAAATCAGAGCAGGACTCAGCATGCCCAAGCTCTCTCTGCCAAATCATGACCGAAACCCAAGGCAACACAGGCGAAACCTGGCAGCAGTGCTTGGGGGGGGGGGGTGTAGGTGCACTGAGGGAAAGGTGGGGAAGGGAAGGGAGAAGCGGGTGACAAACTAACTCTGTTCAACCGAACTGCTCTGTCAGACAACAGCAGGTCCACACACGCTACACAGCCAGATGGGGAGGATGGGGAGGAGGAGGAGGAGGTGCTGGTTAACGGAAAACCTAATCAGTCTCCGTATCTGTAAATCACAACGCTGCTTCACAGAGACAGAGAGAGAGAGAGAGAGAGGAAAGCAGCAATCACCTCGTTCAACACAATCACAATAAACCTCCACTCACTTACCATGAGGACTGCGATTACCACTGCAAACACATATCATCACAGTGGGGACAGAGATCTTATAATTAAAACGGTTCACCGTAGAGCTGATTACCGCACACCGCAGACTGTCCCCTGTCATCCTCCTCTGAGCTCAGAGAGTACCATTCATAAGATTCACTCGTGTCAACTGTCACCCCCGTAACATAGGGCTGAAGGTACATGCATGGGTCACATATTCAGTCTTCAGGTCACAGCACAAAAGGCAGTTCTCAAACCTCTTCTCTTTTAAAGAGAGACACTAAACCAGCAGAGAGCTAACTGCGAGCTTCACTTTCTCCACCAAACAAGTTTGACATGTAAGGTGGAACAGCGTGACGCGGTTCAGAGAAAGGCTATGGAGAGGTAAGAGAGCTGTGATTAGTTAAAAAGATCTACTTAAAGAAATGAAGATAAAGTCATCTCAGTTATCACTACCGCGGTTCAGCTGCAAAAAAAAAAAACATACTGTAGCCTGACTAATACAACAGGCTTTCATTACTTTTGAAATATATGAAATTTTCAATTGCACATGTATCTCTCTCTCTGTCTCTCTCTTTCTTCCTCATTCACTTGCTCACTCACTTACACACACACACACACACACACACACACACACACACACACAGAGCCACGAGGTACTTGGGGACAAACATGAAGCGCTCAAGGGAAAAGGAGCAAACTGGGAGAGGCATTAAAACTGGTTTGAGGCAGTAAATAACTCAAGCTGGGTGAACAGGCTTCAATTGGTACTATGCAAATCAAAGCATTCTTAGACAGCCTATGGACTAATATGTGTTGTCTTTAACCAATAACTCATTACTGTATATTCACCCTCCCAGAAAACAAGTAATCCCTCAAACAAAACAATGCTAATTAAACTGCAACCAAATAACAACTTGAATTGGTCGAGGTCACATACACTTAATCTCCCACAATCTCATACAAATGTGTGCGTCTGGAAAACTAAACAAATCAAATTCCAAGCCATTCGCTGACATAACTCCGACATAAAATCAAACTGTACTGTCCGAAACCTTTTACTAATTTCTTTCTTTCTTTCTTTCTTGCCTTTTTTTTGGAGCAAGCAGCACTGCATGACTTCCTTTATTGTCTTAAACAAACACATTAGCAGGTAGACGGCCACGTAAAAAGAGGCACGTTCTTGTGCTGTTGTATTGCTTTAGCTTTACTGACTAAATTCCATGAACCCTCACCACGTTTAGAGCTAAGGATTATGTGCGTTCTCTGCGTATCAAATTCCACTAATAAACTTCAACTGCAAAAACATACTTTCTAGTGTAACGGCCGGTAAAGAGGGATTAAAAAAAAAAAGGGGGGAGGGATAAGGTCAATAAGGCCACCCAAGTTGAGGTTTCTCAGGTTCTCGCTCTCCTTGCCAAGTTCTGCTGGTGTCAATAGGAGCGTGTATACCAGGAGATATTTTGCTGTTTGTGGAAAGCGAGAGAACTTTTGATTATTACTGTTGGAGAGGCTCCAAAGTACCCCGTTAAAGCTGTCAGAACGAGGTAACATCAAACACTTTGCAGTCTTGGCACAGAGACTCTATACATCTTCATAAAAATGTAAAAACCAATCAAAGAAATGCTTTTTAAAATTGTACGACCCGAAACTTGACATGCAGATCGACAAAAACCCCATACGGTTTGTTTTACCTGATGAGCCATGTCATGAGGGATTTCTTTTTTTTGAGGATGTGAATTCAAAGATTTCAGTTTAACTGTGACTCATTTTTTTGTTTCAAAGAAGCGACATGACAACTTGACAGTGATTTACAAACTTTCGCTGAATTGTCTTCTTTGAGATAAACGGTTTTATTTGCACGCTAACGGGAACGCTTACAATCTGTCATAACAATGCGAAGGCACTCAGAAGGACCAGGTACAGCACAGAACAACAGTGAGTCTGTGAGGTGGTTTCGGGTAAGGGAGGAGCAAGGAGTCCCTACCTGGCAATCTGGTTGACGTAGGGCTTCAGTTCCGTGGGCTCATATGCACGGGCAAAAGCCCAGCACACGTAGCAGGCAGCATCTCGAACGTTAGAGCCCAGGCTGCAAGCCCCTCTTTTCTCATCATACGTCAGGGCCTTAAGAATTAATGGCACGACTGTGAACAAAACACAAAACACTAACTCAGAGAAAGTACTTACTCCAGTGTGAGATTTTATGGAGCATAACCGTGGTTCACCACCGTGAACGACACACACAGAAAACACTAATTCCTGTGTGAGATATTATATTATACAAATTATACAGAGCTGTGGTATTATATAGTGATTTTGTGACTGATTTAATCTATTTTTGCATGGGACATGATAATGTGAAGCATGATCATATACTGGATGAAACAAGAAGGCATCAACTTCACAAGACCAGACAAAATGGTAGTTTAAATAAGTAATTTCTGGAGTCTGTGTAACCAAAATTTGACCTCAGTAGATCTGGGACGCCATCTTAAACTTCTCAGAGAACCATCTCATCTGCAGTACTGTGTATTTGGTAAACCAAGCTATTAATCTCTGTAACCACCATTAACCTTTTTGTACCTCCAAAGACAATTCATAAGAGAAAAAAAAAGTAGGTTTTGGACGCTGTAGTCTTGGACAGTGTAACTTTTCACAAAGCATTTTTTTTATCACAGACGTTATATCATATATACATATATATATAATAAATATGTACATATATACAAATGATCTGAGAAAGACAAAGCAACAGTGAGTGTTTTCTGTGCTCCACTGTTCAGTGCAACCACTCATCCAGAAGAAAAGCCGCCTTTCATTTGCCTGCATGCAAATCTACTGGTCTGGCTTTACTATGTCCACACCCCCTGATGATAAACTCTGACAGAGTCACTTCACTTCCACTATTAACATTAACCTTGCACACAGAGGGACTGACCGCCACTCCAAAAGTAAATACCAGTGGCTGAGTTGAGGAGGAGCCCTTTCCTTGCCCAGGTGCCCGTTTGGCCCTGGATGTGTGGAAAAGGGGCACTGTGTCCACAGGCTGTCAGTCATGGCTTGGGGCTTGACTAATATCAGGTGCATTGATGCTGCCCGAGGGCCCTAGTGTTTGGGCGTAAAACTCCGCCTCACAGAGAGACACCACCTCAGAGAGGGAAAGACAGAGCAAGTGACTCGTCAACAACCAGTGATCAGACAAGAACACATCATCGACACAACGCGGGCGCAGAGAGTGAGGACTACCTTTGAGAATCAGCGTACGATCGCTGAGAACTCGATACACTCAAACTCAGAGATCAAGGCTTTTGGGAAAAACGGACCAAGAATCTTCTGACAAACGGCAGGTAAGAGGCCTTTTCAACATTTTCTCTACAAGTTTGACAACTATTGGATTCTCAATACAAAACCTGACCAAAAAATAGAAACATATACAAATGGATATAAACAGGTAACTATTTCTCGGTATTTTTAATGTTATTTTGCCTGAGAGGCACAGACAGGTTGACAGGATGAGCTGAGCTGAATTGCTGAATGCACCTGTTACTTGTACACTATGCTGCCTATAGTCTAAGAAACCTCTACTTCAAAAAAAACTAGCAACAACATATTCAGACAAGCAAAAAACTGCTAATCTTCTACACCCTGTTTTTCAAACTGCTGACAATGCTGAGGTCATGCAAAATAATTAATGTTCAGTTTGATCAATTTGTCTCTCTTCTTTTACTTTTTGTGTAGAATTTTTAAGCTTTAGGTTTTGATTTGAACAGACACTACATAGCCTAAACATGAGATGAAACAAAAAAAAGACAGCAAAAAAACAATCACTGAGGACAGAAAAAGGCGTTTCACAAAAAAGGGTTTCTTCAAATTAATTCATGCCTTTAAAAGGAGTGGCTGAATTTGCAACTATTTGGTTGAAACTTGAGCGACAACTTCTTGCGACAGCACATGACAAGCAGGTTCCTTTAGGCGGAGGTTTGGATTGCACTGGGTATAACCTGAGGTGCTGATCCTTTTCAATACAAAAAAAAAAGTGTCTGTCTTACCAGCATGAGGCTTCAGAATCCATCCAACTTCAACAGTTTCAAATCATCACGCCATTTCTTAAACAACTGCAAAGTCCAAATTGTGTCCAAAAAAAACGAACAAAAAAAAAAACAAATTAAACTCGTCCCAACTGAGTTCATGGCAAAGAACTACACCCGAAGGGACATCTCTTCAAAACTACACCGTAAACTCATTTTGATCGTGGCAGAAGTTTCTCTCTTTCCCCCCCCCACATTGTGGGTTAGATCACGGGCCAGTCAGACTCTAGTTTGTGCATCCCGCAGGTGGGGTCATGGGAAGCAGGTGTCTGTGGTTTCCCACGCCGTCAGCATGGGTTAGACTTAGAGCTGCAAGTCCCTACAGGTCTGCTCCAGCTACATTAGCGCTGTATTCGCTTGTCTACTATGGGCTCGCAGACAACCAGGCATAAAGACAGGCAGAGCCAGCCAACCAAGAAACGCAGCCTATTCCTATGCAAAAAAAAAAACTGACAAGCTTTGAATGTGAAACCGTTTTTTTCTGTGTTACTGTGAAATAGCGCCTCGGGTGAGATGAATAGTTTGGCCATAGGGTGTAGTTCAAACACAGTTAAAGTCAAATCATGCAAATGAGGAAGCGATCTAACGCTGAGTAAACAGGGGATATGTCAAAATCCTTTGCGTATATCCACAAATTCAGGACATTTGGTTACAATTAAACCATGACTAAGACCTTGTATTTTTTGTCTTAATCTCCCATAGGGCAAACCTGAATTCTGAGGAAAAACAGCACGAACAGCAACAAAATGGACACCCTCCAGGAGAGAAAACCGAAGAAACCACATTATATACCCCGGCCACCCGGCAAACCGTTTAAGTACCAGTGTTTTCAGTGCCCCTTCACCTGCAACATCAAGTCCCATCTCTTTAACCATATGAAGTATAACCTCTGTAAGAACTCCATCTCTCTGGTGTCTCAACGCGGGGATCAAACAAAGGGCTCTCCCAGAGGCCCCCAACGCAACAGCCCCACGGCCCAGGCACCCAAAGAGACTCCCATAACCCTGGATCAGAGTCCATGCAGTCCGGCCGCTAACATTAACGACCAAAGAGTACCAAAAGAGACAGACGACAAGGAGGAAGAAGAAAGGATGGAAAAAAGAGAGAAGTGTGAAAGCCCCATGAGAGAGGACACTAAGGGCATTTGCGAACCGAACATGGAGGAAAAGCTCGACAAAAAAGAAATGGACGTCAAGAACTCGAGATCTTCCTCGGCTTTCTCTCCTGTGCCACAGAAATGTGAGAGTGGAACATCAGTGCCGCCCATACCTACCAAATCAGAGCACTCCACTCCAACCATCCCTCCATTTTACCATCGACCGGTGCCCTGGGGCCAACCCACCCCATCAATGCCTCTCAAGCCTCCCCTTCCTCATATGATAGCAGAATACCCTCCGTACATGCTTCCTGAACGCTCCGTGCCCTTCCTCTATCCGCCCTTCCTGCAAAGCCAGACAAACTCCCCTCCTTATCGCCTCGCCTTCCAAGAGCCCCAGAGATCCCAAGCGCCTCCACCTCTGGTCCCACCCAGCACATCTCTCCTGCATCCTTACCACTACAGGTACGGCCATCCTTTCATCCCGCCTCCTCCTCTGCCCTACGGCCTGTATCCCTCCCCAGAACTGGTCTCCTCCTTACAGGGATCCAGGTACGTCCCTTTGGATCTTTACACTCAAGGCTTTGAGCCCAGAGAATACGGGATGTATGCTGCTCCATATCCCCACCCTGACTCTTACGCGAGGCAAATCGAGAGCCGAGGAGCCCAGGAGCAGAGCAGGGACAAGGTGACGCGTCTCAGTCCCATAGCTGGGTGCGCTGCCTCTGGCTCACCAGACAGGCCAAACGCCACGGAGTTCACCCAGAGAACCTCCACCGATCCTCATCAGACAGTCCTCGAGGAACCAGCATCACTGAACCAATCACAGACTTCAGTTCCAGGCCTAAGGCCGGACACAGATGTGGACAGCTCATCAAAGTCTGCCCAAAGACTACAGCAAGGAAGAACAGGCCCACAGAAAGAAGGGTAGGTGGTACTATGTTGCACATTATTTTCAACCAAACACAGTTTCACACTGTAAATTCACTAGTTACCAGGAACTACTGTTAGTTCATTAGTTTATAATGAGTAATTACTTATAAATATTATTAAATATTACTTGTAGTAATACTTATTAATAGTTTATAAGCATCAACAAGTATTACATTCCAAGTATTAAATTACTGAGAGGGGAAAGAGGTCTGGGTTTAGTGCATGTGGAAAAACAGATAAAGGAACAAAACTAAATCTGCTCTGTCTCTCTGTCTACAGAAATGAAATGTCTGTCTTCAGCGCAGAGAAAAGCAATGTCTCTTTTACTGACCATCCATATGACGATACAGCTGAGGAAGAACCAGCTCCCCTGAACCTGTCCAAGAGGGGTCAGGTTTGGGAGGACCAGTCAGCACACACGGACGCAAACAGAGAACCGTCCACTGACGTAGACAGGAGCCAAGAGGAAGCACCTCTCAACCTCTGTCTTAGATCCCAGCCCAAAAATCAGACCACCACAGCAAGCTCTGAGACCTCAACGCAAACGGGTCTGAGAAGAGACCAGGCGCCCAGACCAGATCCTCGACACGCGGAGACAGAACAGTGCGACCAGAGGCAGTCGGCAGCGTTCGCTCTCTGTCAGCTGGCCAGCTCGAGAAACATAGGCATCTCCGACTCACCTTACATACGGTGTTCTACCACCGAGCGTCAGCACAGCCCAAGCCACCAAGAAACACCAGAGTCAACGGACCAACAGAGACATCCTACAGCCAAAGCCAATCAGAACACTCCAGCCCAGACACAAAAACGAACAGCCGGCGAAGTCTCCAAACACACCGCCAAGAAAGCTAAGGTTAAAGAACCAGTGCGGGTCCAGAGAAGGAGGACACGCAACTGCTGATCCAGAGGTGGTAATTCTGTCCCTTGTTCAAGCTTATATGTCTTGTTAAACAAGACGGGACTCGATGACAATTACTCATTCACATTTCAGGTAAATACACAATGAATGACGTAATGAACAGAAACATAAGGACGGATGTCTTCACTCTCTGCCTAAAGTAAAGGAACAGAATAAACTGAATGAAAACCAGAAGTTCCTTACTTCAAAGACCAAATGCACTGACTGAGAACATGTATTTTTACTTTTTTTTACGCCGAGTTCAATGCTTTTGAAATAAAACAAAATGTATCCAGAACTAAGATATATAATCATGTTGTATACCAATGGGGCACTTGGTGATGGTAAATTATGTACAGTTTCCAAAACTGAAAAGTAATTAAATAAAGTCAAATTACATAAAGTTGAGTGTTCAATGTGTGATTAAATTCTATACAGTTATCAAATACATTACCTCATTACTGTGTGACATTATAAGAACAATGATTTGGCATTTGGGGAAAATAATGACAGAAGGACCCAGATTACGTGAACTGGGTGTGTGTATCCACGAACGCACCATCTGAAAGACGAGAGGGAAGCAGCAATCCTCTCCGGCCAAGCTCTGCTAAAGCCAGGCATCCTCCATGCCAGGCGTTATCAGTCTCTTGGAAGCTGAAAAACACAATAAAAATACTTCCAATGTCAGATGGCCCGGACAAACAGTAAATTACAGGACATGCATGCCAATCTGAACATGAAAGTGTTGCACGTTTCCTACGGCAAGGGAGTGGTCTCACCTGAAACAATCCAACACTGATCCAACCACCTCATCCGCTAGCTCCTTAGGAAGTCTGCCGGTTACCCTTCCAATTCTTCAAACCATTAAAAGACAGGAAGTTCAGGAAGTTTCATGTTTAGATTAGTTAAACATTTTAATAATACACTGTAGTCTGTGCACCAGGGATATATCCGCATAGGAGAGTGAGAGCCACCTCCTGATATGTGTTGCAGTAAATACAACTTACAATCTAATGCTATACGTTCAGATGATAATTAATCAAGCATCTGGGAATAAAACTGGGAAAATTACGCTATGCTGTGTCTCATTAGCTCATGTCTGTGTGACATAAACATGATTTTTTTTTTCTGTACCCTTTGGCTGCAGACCAGCGAACAATTGTTTCCTTGTCTTTTAGCCCAACCAGTAATTGCTCTACCAAAACCAAAAGAGAGAGAAAGAGAGAGAGAGAGAGAGAGAGACATAGTCACACATGGGAACGAACTTGATTTCTGCTTTATCTTAATTTCCACACAAAAAGGGCAAGTGGAAGAGCAGCTTGTCAAACGGGAGGGCAAACTGTACCTATGACATTTTCCACTTCTTCAGGAATGTCATAGTCCTCCTCTTGGCTGACAGGTCCCAGGTCAGGAGTTATGGCCTCAACAGTTCCTGTGCTCTGAGACTGGGCCAGATTAAGAGTCAAAGACCGGCTCCCTCTCTGGTACCTGAGAAGTAGTGGTGTGAAGTCAGGGAGAGAGTGAGAGAGAGGGAGAGAGAGAGAGAGAGAGAGAGAGAGAGAGAGAGAATCCAACAACACACACTGGCTTCTTAGCCATTCAGAGTGTGTGAAGGCAACTAAGCTGGTTTTACCCAAGTCACTGACTGCCGGCTCTCACCTCCACTTGGCCAGCCGTGGTTTGAGAAAGGTCAAGCCAAGTCTCTGGACCAGCTTCACTACCAGCTTCCTCAGCCTGGCCTGGTTACTCTCCGTGATACGCTTCTGGTCCAGGCACTGCAGCACAGTCGGGGCTGCGTAAATGACAGAAACGCGAGTCTGAAGCTCAGATTACACCTTATGCACAAGTATTCAATCCACACTGGGGTCTTGAATGTTTCAGTTATATCACTAGTTATTACAAATATTACAAAAAACTGGCATGTTGCAGCTCATATACACACCATACTGAAGGAAGTCTTCTCTCTTTCCGTGTTTAAAGAGTTGTGCCTAAGGAATCAAGAGAAATCAGGTGAAACAAACCAAAATGACTAGCCAGAATTTAGTCTTCTTTAGGGAAGACTCGTTCCCCACAGGATTTCAGAACTGTTCTAAGGCTAGGCAGATTGGTGTTTTAACATGCAAAGCTAAATGACTGGATGAATCAGATCACATTTTGTTAAATATTAATTCATGGATCCTCTTATACATGCAGAACTGCATCATTCATCATCAGCTTGACACAATGAGATCCAACTATGCCCTCAGCAAGTTGCAAGCACATTTAAAAAAAAAAAAGAAAGACAAAAAAAACATGTGTAGCTTGCCTTTGCTTGCTTGAGCCAAGCCCTTGTACCTTTTTTTAACGACATGCAAAAATGAGGGTGGCAGTTTTGGTTCCCCAGGCATTCTGAACACACAGAGCCAGTTTTGAAGGCCCGGGGCACAAGAGACGTTCTTCATCAGACCCTGCTGGCAAAAGCGGCTACGGAGCTTTCAAGGTTTAAAAACACGCAGTGCGGGTTTCCGAGCCAATATATATTGGCTTTATCAGATTACCATCGAGCGATGAACTCCAGCCTTCATATCATTTGTGCTCTGCCGGAGCCTCAAACTGACATACTAAAGAAAAATGCTAGATTGCCAAAGCACTGGGAGAATCTCTGTTGATTTACAGTGAGTTTCCTGCACGCTGACTGGATACAGGTGCACAGCACACCTGCCAAACCCACAGGAGTATCAACAACCCACAGGTGAACATGTCAGTCAGCAGGCAGCTGTAAGCTCATTACAAAGAACTAGCACTTGCTCTTTATCACACACCTTTTTGGCCTAAAACAAACACACATACAAAAAACACCCCTGGTCCTAAAATGAAATGTGAGAAGATATAACACATATCTCAACTCTGTCAGTATCCCATGTCTTTGGGCTGGGGTGAGGTGGGGTGGTAGGTCAACCTATATTATTAAAGGCAAGCTCTGCTAATGTCAGCGTCATGATGAGTCACTGTTAACGTCATTCATCACCAGAGCTTTTATCGAGACATCTAATTAAGAGGTTTTTGGCGCCTTCTGTTAGCGGAGAGTTCGGAAATGATTGTTGCAATCTATCTGGATTTGTGTGATCAAAATAACAGCCCTTAGGAAGACTGTGTTTGTGTTGGCTGTCACCCATGGTTTGAATCCACCGCCACTTTTGTGTGTTTGAACTCAAGAGCACTGTTCTAATTCAAAAGACAGGGTTTGCCAGGGTTTGGAGGATTCTTTGCACTCAAAGGCCTTTGCTTACAAAACCACGCTCAACAATTAATGTCAAATCGTGAAATGCATTTTGGACACAGGAGCAGCTTCTGAGCTAGAAAAACAATTGCGCTGTCCATGATGGAAATGGCCATTACGCTGCAAAACTTAATGAATCCAACAATGGTTTTGGTGCTTCCTAAATCTAATAATAACGTAACAGTAACAAATATGTAAATGCATGAACAGTAATAAGTGTGAAAGAAATTACAGTTCACAATTTGGCATTTAGCAGATGCTTTTAACCAAAGCGACTTACAGTAAGTGCATCAATCAGATCATATTACTCCATAAGCAAAAATCACAATAAGACTGTAGATTAATTACCCTCAGTGTCACGCTCCTGGAATTCTGTGACAATAAACAATAACTACATAAACAAGACCTGCGACATAGGAACAAGGTTAGTACAATCTTTTTTTTTTTTTTTTGTGACGTAGAAAGGAGGGTTAGGCAGTGGGGGACAGGTGGGTTCTGAAAAGCTGGGTTTTCAATTTCCTGCAGAAGATGGCAAGAGATTCCGCAGTCCTGACTGAGTGAGGAAGGTCATTCCACCACCGTGGAACAATAGCAGAGAAGAGGTGTGGTCGAGAGGAACAGCTACCAGATTCCCGAAGTGAGGGGACCGCCAGCTGACCAGAGGTTGTTGAGCAGAGAGCTCTGGCTGGGATGTAAGGAGTTATCAGAGATTGAAGGTAGGATGGGGCGGAGCCTCTTGTGGCCTGGTAAGCCAGGACCAGTGTCTTGAACTGGATGCGGGCTGCTACTGGAAGCCAGTGGAGTGTAGTAAGAATCGGAGTGACATGGGAGTGTTGTGGGAGGTTGAATACCAGGCGTGCAGCAGCATTCTGAACAAGCTGAAGCGGCCTGATAGCGCAGGCCGGTAAACCAGCCAGTAAGGCGTGTAGCTCAGTGGAAAAAGCTGTTAAGCAGATACTGAGCAGGCCTAAATGACAGAATTACATACTATATTTGGGGGAAAAAATAAGACAAGCAAAAAAAAAAGAAAAGAAAAGAAAAAAAAAGAAAAGAAAAACAGAGAGTAGGTGTTACCAGAGACTGCAATGCCCCATCAAGCACCACCGTTCCATGGAGGGTCAGATCATCGGTCTCAGTTATAGTGGTCAGACTCCAGTCCAAAAAGTCTCCCAATCGTTTCTGTTTCACATCTGGACGTGTCACAAACCTGCACACACAAGCCTACTGAATCATTCTTGGAGAGACAAATCGCAAATCTGCGTAACTTACACACGCATTACGGACAGAGCTAAGACAAATCAACTCAGTGGAAAGACAAGTCTGCCCTCTGTTGGATCTAGAGTGTTATAGTCTTAGACTTGCAAGTACATAACAATAACAGTGCTGTTACACATGATTACTATATATTACTACAAGTCAAAATATTATTGTAGGTCCCATCACAGATCTGTATGAGACAGATGAAAAGCTGATGAAATGGAGCTAAAATGACAGGCGCGTACAGACTACGCAGAGAGGTTTCTGAGCTTACTTTGACACCAGTACAGCAGCCGCATCCCTGGATTTGTCACTGACGGAGAGGTAAGACTGGAACATAAACAAAGCCCATAAAAATACAGTACCGCTTTACTGTCACAGTAACCTTTACAACAGAACCAGTGAGACATGCCGCACAAAGAAGAGGGTGTACTTCATATTTACATTACAGTATAAAGTGACGTAATGTCTCAGGATGGAGCCGGCAGATTTCTATGAGCTTTATTGGCTTTCCATACATTTAAGACCATCAAAAGATATGAAAAGATACTGACAGAAATGGGAAAGAATATTACGGCGCACTCGTCAAACTTCTGAGATATTTTTTCCTCGTGGGAAATCCGGCGTTACCTTGGCAATGCTGAGGATGCGGTCCATGATTGGTTCCCTGACCTGAGCAGAATCGGAGATTAAATGCCCGTCCAGACGAGACAGGTCAAAGGGAATGAGACAGGTCATGGACAGCCACAACAGAAGAACGTAGCGGGTCTCCCAGGTCTGAAAGCAAAAAGAACACAGATGAGAACAAAGAAAGTAAAACACTGTGACGCCCTCACCTTTAAAAGACTGTCACAGAAAGGTCAATACCTCTGTCACAACTGAACAACACAGTAACCATGATCACGCTGAAATAGCAGGGCTACAGTTAATTAGCAGGGCTCAAGTCAATTCATGGCTAGACGACTTCCTTTGTTTTTTTTAATATCAGATGTCTTAAAGCTCAGGTTAATCTGAAGATATACCTGACTAACGAACCTCTGCCTATATCATCACAGTGTTCTGAGACAGTGTTTCAGAAATGACCTAGCTATCAGATTAAAACTTTCTGGTTTACAAAACAAACAAACAAACAAAAAACAAAGAGAAATATAGACAGTGTGTGTTTTCACTGCTTGAAACAAACCTCTCATTGGTTGTGCACTGCTACGACTGTTTTTGAAGGGTTCTAAGAAGGAGTCTTGGTGGAGAACTTGAATCATTGTGATGACAGTTTTGAAGGTTTATGAAGCAGCTCACCTCTGAGTCTTTTGGGTCCTGTCGGTATAAGAGGTCAAGTACTGGCTGGACGTCAGAGACCTCATGAGGAAAGAGCTGCATGAAGACCTTGTAGCCCCTGACCTGTGAAAGGAATATATCTAATGTATATCTAACAGGGTAAGGGAATACAGACACCACAGAAATAAAGCATACAATGTGTGATCTCTTTGTAGATGGAGCAAGTGTCTTGCCTTTGAGATGATGTAGACAAATTTAAAACAGAGGTGGACCAGCAGAGGAGGAGATTTCTCATCCCGAATGAGTTCCAATAGCATACTCAATATCCACTCTGAGACGCACAAACATGTTAATACACACAAGAAAATAAACTTCAATGAGATGGAGGATCAGATCAAAACAGGGACAACTGTAACATCTTGTACTGAATTTACTAAGTGGTAGTCTTACCAAGATGGGGGTCTAAAAGATGGGGTTGTTCCTGGTACCTGTCCATGATAACTGCAACCACACACACATTTTACTTATCGTTACAAACAAAGCATCGAAGTCTTAAGCAATGCTATGGTAAAAAAAAAAAAAAGAAGAAGGTAAGACGTGGTCTCACCGATGAATCTCTGTATAGCGAATTCTCTTGTTACAATGTTCTCGTGCACTTCAGGTAAACTGGCAATTAAGGCGCGTGTCTCTACGCTGTCAGCGAACCCCGCGAGGATGTTTGCTTGGGCGATAACGTCAGGTTCTCCAGACCCATCATCACCGGTAAATCCGTTATCAGTGTCGGGCAGTGCCATTGTGTCACAACCAGCGAAATGAAAAGCCAGTACAGTCTAATGCGACCTTTATCCCTTAGATTTAGGGAAACAAACCTTGTATGAGTGCCGGTCTTAGGCAGCTTTAGACAGCTAATGTTTGTTGCCCCCACATCCAACAAGAAAGCACATTACAATAGCATATTAAGATAGTTGACAAAGCGTAGTTGTTTCAATGGGTGCGTCACAGGGCTTGGCTAATTTCTAGAACTTCAATGGCATGTAACAGTCTCTCTGCTACAACAAGCTGATCTAGAAACGTACGACCATCGTGTGCAGATTTTCGTCTTTAATTCAATAAGCCGGTGACCTAGCTTTTCACCCAGAAACAATTACTATTGACTTTCTATGATGACAGTGCTTAGCTGCTTGCTGTTGTGAAGCTCCCGCTGTATCGCGTTATGTTTCAAGTACGGAAAGCCAGTTGCTTACAACACGAAAAACGCGTTTCGAAAACGCTTCGGGTCTGATCGTTACCGCTACTGCTCGCTCTTCAAAGTTAATCATTTAAATTTGGAGAAGTTAAGAGAGGGCAAAGTATGATCTAGGTGTTTCTTCGCGATCGGCGATATAGTAAGACAGGTTCCAAATGCGACTTCTATAAATAATAATAATAATAATAATACAGGTTTATTTAGAGCCAAATATCACTATTTATAGTCTCAAAGTGCTTTATATGTCTATAACAAAGTCAAATCAAATTTATATTATCCATGAGTTAGAGAAAATAGTCTTTAGTCTGGTTTTAAAGGTATGGGGAGAGTTTGCATCCCTTCTTTTTAACGCTTGGAACAACTATTAGTCCAGAATCCTGAGAGCGCAGGGTGCGAGGGGGGTTATAGGATGTAATAAAGTCGGAAAGGTAGGCCGGCACAAGCACTTGTAGAATTTTAAATGTTCATAAGAGGACCTTAAAATCTGCCCTTGCATGAATTGGGAGCCAATGAAGGGAAAGCCAGGACAGGTGTAATGTGGTCAAACTTCCTTGTTAAGGCAGTTTTGGTTGTGTTTTTGATTCGAGTGGCTAGCGAGAGACTCGAGTCAAAAATAACACCAAGGTTTTTAGCAGCAGAGTTTTGAGAGACGATGCAGTTGTCAAAATTTAGGATAAGATCACTAAAAGATGCTTATGCATAGGGGGACAAATGACCAGCATTTCAGTCTTGCCTGCGATAAGCATCAGGAAATTTGAAGACATCCAACCCTTAATAGCACAAAGACACACCTCAAGGTTAGCCAATTAAGAGTGGTCTTTGTGCTGGATAGGTAAGAAAATCTGAGTATTGTCAGCATAACAATGGAAGTTAATGTTGTAACTACGACTTATGTCACCCAAAGGGAGCATGTAAATAGAGAATAGAAGAGGGCCAAGACTGACCCCTGAGGAACACTACAGTTAAGCTCATGGTATTCAGAGGTCACATTATTATAATGGACACACTGCTTTCTCTCAGAGAGATAAGATTTAAACCAAGAGAGCACCAGCCCACCAATGCCAATTTGATTGTCCAGGCGCTTTAACAATATAGTGTGATCGACCGTGTCAAATGCTGCACTCAGATCAAGCAGAATAAGAATAGAAGTAGCACCAGCGTCCATGGCTAATAAAAGATCATTAGTTGCTCTACTAAGCATCGTTTCAGAAGAGTGAAAACACCTGAAGCCTGCCTGAAATATTTCTCTTGAATACAATTTCAGTATACCAAAACTCGGAATGGGGAGGTTATTCCGAGCAAAATACACATACGATTATGATTGAAAACCATGAACTGTTTATTTTATCTGTATGCTTTTTTTGTTCATCCAAATCACAAATCCCTTTGCATATAGTTCAAAGTCCATGAAATCGAGTCTGTACTTGGGACTAAACTGAGTGTTGCATTTCATATTAATGTTTAGATCTAGAATGCAATTTTTTATCAGTATTACCAATAACCATTATTTTTGCTGAGCCATCATATTTCCAGATGTTGTAAATAGTATCTTAGTAATAGTAAAGTAATAGTAATAGTAATAGTAAATCAGAGCAGTAATTAAAGCAGTAATAGTAATAGTAAATTAGTAAATGGTTAATGTAAATATAGCTTTCTATTTGTGATAACTGTCCATTCATACATTACAATGAATATACACTGAAAATGACTTAAGTTTCTTTCATTTTTTAAATTGAAATAGAACAGCACAATGTATGTAATAGGAAATATAAAAAGATAACATGAAATGTATGAAGCGAATATGGACACAGAATGTAACAGAGCCAGGATGCATGAAGCTTTAACAGACCAACGAGCACAGAAAAGACAGAACACAAATGAAGAGACGTACATATCTAAGATTGGAAGTCATCCTCCCCAACTATTTTACACAACCACAAAAAAACAAACCTCCTTCCTCTGTAACACGGTTTGTCCCCCTGAGGACATGAGGTTCAGACTGATGATTTTGTGGTTAGATTAGATTAGATTAGATTAGATTAGATACTTTATTTTCATTGCACATAGTACAAGTACAAGAGAATATAGTTTTGCATCTAAGCAGAAAGTGCAAATAGTACAATAAGGTGCTGATGAGATAATATTTACAGGTGTGATATCCAATTCAATTCAGTTCAGTTTTATTTGAATAGCGCTTTTTACAATCAAAATTGTCTCAAAGCAGCTTTACAGCAGTCAGTGCCTAAACCCCCAGTGAGTGGGCACAAGGCAACAGTGGCAAGGAAAAACTCCCCAATCCAGCGAATAGGAGGAACCAAGACCACGACTAGTAATGTTTCCTCTTTCAAAAGTCACGAGTTAAAGACATGTATGAATTACATAAAAAAAGAAAAAAATCATTACATGCCTGTTTGTCTGGGAGTGATACTCACTGGAGACTGAATGTTTTATTTTGAGAATCTGGAAGATTTTCTCATTTAACTGTGGATGGTTCAATAAGAGGAATAGTTACAGTGGTTCTGACAATGACAAATGATTTTACGCGGAAAGATTCAAGATTCAACATTCAACATTTTATTGTCATACAACTTAGTTTTTAGGAATTTGCCTTAGTGTGCTCATGACGGGACAACAAACAATCACACCATAACACATAACAAGAAATAAAAACACATAACACAGAACCCCCTCCCCATAAAACATTACACACATTTGTGGATGTAAGATGTAAGTGCAAAATAAAATGTCCGGAGTCTAATGCAGTAAGATACGGGGAAAAAAACAGTACGAAACAGTGCATAATAAAAATAAAAAGTAAAAAATAAAAATGGAATAAAATATCAGTTACTTTGAAATACAGTAAAATACAGAATAAAATTAAATACAGTAAGATGTAGTACAAATAAGAATAGGATGCCCAGTGCTTTAAAATACAGTAAAATACTAAATAAATAAAATAAAATATAATAAAATAAAATAAAATTTAGTAGTAGTTAGTGCTTGTGTTCATAAGGTGCTGATGCAGGATTTAGGGGCCATTTAGTAATTTGATGGTTCTGCAGTAAGTACTGTTGAGGAAAGGGGATGTCTTAGTTTTGATGGCTGTGAGTCTTTTCCCTGAGGGGAGAGCTATTAAGAGGGGGTTGGCAGGGTGCGTAGCGCCCTGTAGTAAAAAAAAAAAGTAACAAGAGGAAACAAGGTCGTCAATGTGTTAAAAAGATAATAATAGGTAATAAACAAATTAAGATAGATGCAATGAAATGATAATCATGTTAAAATTAACAAGATATACCATTATAAGTACTGTTTTGATTTTTAAGCAGGGAGCATGTTTTTAATGATACCCCATTGATGAACTCCTTGCCCTGGTCAGTGATGATTTTCCTGACCATGCCGAAAGAGAACATCTTACCTATTCTGGCTGCAGACACTTCACTTGCGCTCTCACATCTGAGGGGCTCAGCGGCAACCCACTCTGTGTACAGGTCTGTCATGGTCATGACGTACTTGTTCCCTCTAGCTGTTTCACGTAGTGGGCCAATGAAATCCACGCCCACTACCTTCCAAGCTTCTTGAACCTGAGGAAATATTTCCTACTAACTTCTTCAGCCACATTTCCCTTTGTTCAGCTAAAGGCATGCAATACCTTGATAGGTCATGTGTCTTGATGAGGTCATTTAAGTGGCGGCGATAGCAACATCTCACCTGAGACAAGAATTTATAACTTGTTAATTTTCTTTCATAGTTACACTTTGAATAATTGTCTTGCAATTACAGAATATCTAAAATCTAAAGTAATATATGATGTCTTGCAAGACTGTCTCTTCTATTATGAACTGATTGCTCTGCATCCCAGCACAACTCAAATCTAAACCATTTCCACAGGAAAAAAGCAATATATGTATATCACATGCTACAGGACAAAGAACAATCATAACTTACCCAGTCAGTCACGTCTTTTATGAGAGCTGACCAGAAGGACCCAGCAATAACCCTGTCTCTAGTGCCTCTAAAACCATGATGGTTGCTGGTTCCAGGGTTATTGTGGCACTCTATAAGGGCAGACCTCTTTTCTTCCTCTGTCAACACTACCAAACGCATGTATCGTTTTTTCGGCCCGATGTAAAACAACCTGTTGTCGACAAAAAAAAAAAAAAAAAGAAGAAAAATAGAGGAGAGAGAGCTTAGTGACCAATAACCTTAACACTAACGACATCAGACGGATTGGATCACAGAGAATTCATTACATGTCCTTACTTATTTTCTTTTCACACGGTGCATTTCCTTTAGCTCCTCAGTGGATAGGTTAGGGTGAAATACACTGTCAGAGAACGCTGATAAAACTCAAAGTCTCTCATTTTTGATGATGCTGCGATGTGGCCAGTACCACGCTGCAATACCGTTAATTAAATAGAACATAATAAAATATTGTAAATCGGGCAGGGGGCGCAGAAATATGATGTAATGTCCTAATTGCAAATTGGGTAGTATCGTAAATTATTCTCGTTACACATACGTGTTGCAGACCGGACTTTTGGACTTTCACACTTCCAGGAAAATTAGGCAGCTGGCAAAGTCGGGCGTCACAGGGGTTGGAGAAGCTGCCTCATCCTTCCATTTCCCATGGTCGTCATAAGACTCCAGAGATATAGACAGTTGTGACGAAACAGCCGGAATTTATGTCCGTTAGCTATTTGACTCTATCCACATAATCCTTATCCAGACCAGTGTCCATGAGGGAGAATAAGATATTTACAGTTTTGGAGTTGGGTCCGTGCACTCTTAAGACCTGTGAGCTTCGTAGCGTTTTCCCCTGTCACCACACAATCATCTTGCCATCTTCTCATCTTGCTCATTGTGATACAGGGAACACACACCCACACACACACACACATTTGTGTCAGTGAGCAGAACAACACTGAGCCAATCAGAGTGCATTTCCTCTGATGTAGATCTGGTATGGGATATGCTGATGACTGTTTTTTTTTTTTTGTTTTTGTTTTTTTTTGTTTTTTTAAGGAAATCACTGTTGTTACTGAAGACCAACCCTGATCCTGCTGACTGAAAATGATGTGTATTTTGGAAGCCTAATAAACATCTATGGATCTCATTACGTACCCCCAATTGTTCAATACCCTGCCAATTTGCAACTGAACTGCAGTGAAACATTCAACCCTACTACATCTACTACATCCTCACAAATTTGTGATACTGGGTCTGTGTAATCATTGAATGAATAGATTAAATATTTTAAAGCATTTTTTTCATCATACATTTTGCTTCGGAAGAACTGAAGTCTGTCTTGAAACAGGTTTGCATTAGCAAAGCACATTTACTATTAGAATGTTAAGAAATATCAAATTTCCCTGAGACATTTCCTTTCCTTTACATTTGCAAAAAAAAAAGAAAGAAAGAAAACAAATTTACTGCTTTCACTTGTGACTGTAACTATTCACTATATTCAACACAAAAAATAAATGAAATGTTCATTAAAAAACTACACAAATGCTCACATCTATCTATCTGTCTATCTATCTATCTATCTATCTATCTATCTATCTATCTATCTATCTATCTATCTATCTATCTATCTATCTATCTATCTATCTATCTGTCTGTCTGTCTGTCTGTCTGTCTCTTTGTTTCAGTCTTGCTTTTAAAGCCGTAAGGTTTGCGTTTGTCGGTCTAATACAGTGCAGCAGTGTGGCAAATGTGTGATTGCAGTGATCACGTTTAGACTGAACAGGAAAGATGCAAAGCTGATGATTAAAAAAAGGAGACAGTAAAAAGTAACAAAAGCTTAATTCTCATGAGGTTTGCCCTCAGGAAACCAAAAAGAAAAAAAAAAAGAAAAGAAACTCGCTAAAGGGCTGTGAAAAAGAAAGAGAGACATAAGTCAGTGGAACTGGCAATAGAGTATATATTTTAGTGACAAATGAGGGGTGGGCTGTGAAGGAGATTGCCTGAGTCGTCTTGTGGTGGGCTTGCAATGCAAAGTGTATGATTACTTGAGCTTTCAGGTGCACACGTGAAGCGCCTTTATGTCTTACTTCTATTTTTTCTAAATACTTTCACAAACTGAACTAAACAGCTGTTCAAAGGGAACAGCAAGAAAAGATATTTCTTTTTTTCTGGAATCAGTGACTGGTGTGTTTAATTTTTTTTTTTTTTTTTTGGACCACATATTTTTTGACGAAAGATTACTTTTTGTTGTAAAACCAGCAGTTGAAACCAATTCATTTTTGCTCCCCCCACAAGTGTGAGACTCTTTCTCTCTCTCTCTATCACGCTGAACTTCAAATCTTCGGGTGCCGCTCTCTCTTCTTGGGAACACCGAATCTGAAATCATATCCGCTTCTGTTATCGCTCTTGCTTTGAAAAGGAGAATTTGCTGGACATGGCTCAGAGTTCTGTGCTATATAGGCCTACCAATATGCATGATGTGGACAGTCAAGCAGTGCCTCCACCGTTGCCCCCTAACTCGGTCCCGCGTCACCGAGGGTCCACAGCTCAGACACTGTTGTATGTGCTGGTAATTCTGGCCCTATGTGGCTTGCTTGTGGAAGGATGTTTCATTTACCATCTTTACAGAAATAACAAAACAACTGAAGAAGTAAGTACCCATGTCTCCTTTCTTTATCTCTCCCGATCACAGCTGTCTTCTGCTACTTACTATGTCCCACTTTTTTTCTCTCTCTCTCATGATCTTTATGTCTCACACACTCTTCTCTTTTAACAGTCTAACATACGTGCTTTAGAGTGATATAGATGGCATGCTGTTCTCCTTTTTTCTGTGTAAACTTGATGTTCTCTCAGCCACAGAGACCTCAGTTCTTTTGCAATACATTGGGTTTTTTTCTGTCTCTAGTGCACAGGAACATTATTTTAA
The DNA here is from genome assembly GCF_902362185.1 of Chanos chanos. Taxonomy (NCBI): domain Eukaryota; kingdom Metazoa; phylum Chordata; class Actinopteri; order Gonorynchiformes; family Chanidae; genus Chanos; species Chanos chanos. The sequence goes on from NC_044507.1 coordinate 16,221,133, forward strand.
CTATCTGTGTCTCTCACTGATGTAGTTCAGGTCTCTGGTTGTTGGTTCCGTTGTACAACAGTTTCCTCATTGTGGGGCAGACATATATGTTGACACATACAAAACACACACAAAAGCTTAACGTATGATTTTTATCTACAGCTTGCATTAACCACTCGAAAAGCATTATCGTGTAACACAACTTGGTAGACATTTATTTATTTGTCTGTTTGTTTTTATTTGTTTGTCTGTTTGTTTGTATGTTTCTTTTTCTATTTCTTTTTTCACCACTGGTATTCACATTTTGCATGACCAATTAGCAGTCCATGTGAAGTTCAGTGATAAATAAAATTTATATTACATATATTTTAAAATAGAGATTCAGCATAAATCACGAAATTTCAAGTTTTGTCTTATGGTGTTCTCTGATGCTAAAGTCAAGGACAGGCCATTCTGAGCAGGAGTTCCATTTCTCATAGACCACTGTTAGCATTCCATGATGTCACATGGAATGAGAGAATGGCAGGAGTATTCTCAGATTCTATCTGTCTGTGACAGGAAGCCCACCTTTACAGAACCACCCGCTCAGCAGTCTGTTGCAAAAGACTGATAAGCAGACCCCGAGACTGAAATGCAATGTGGTTTTACATAGACTAGGGAGAGGAATTAGAGGCAGAGATCTAATTACCAGAAACGTGGCCTAGTTCACCTTCCTGTATCACAGTGAAAAAAAAAACCTCAACCAGTTAGGCTGATATAAACCAGTAAAATGTGCAATGAGGGCAGAGACCTTGTTTATCAGTTGCTTTGCCATCTGAATCTGAATGCAACCTGTAGCAATGATTTCGACAGTGCTGTGTGTGGTGGCATCTAAAGATCGTGTAAAGATACGATGAGATATGACACTTAAAATAAAAGGCATCAGATCAGACAAAGGCATTAAATAGGAATGGATTATGCGGCGTAAATTGGCATATTTATAGAGGCAGTTAAGGACAATCTATGTATGCTTAATTAAGCTTCTGTTTGAAATGAAATTCACCATCTTCACAGCCCTGCAACTGTCCACCTTATTGGATCGCTTTGCTTGTTTAACAGTTGAAAACCTTTATTGATATATTCCCATCATAACCAGTTCTTTCCTTCTCTCCCTATTCAGTTGCAGCCCCTCTCTCAAGTAGACGAACAAGGTATGGGATGCCAGATATTGCACTTTTCATTTTAGGACACTTGTAAAATGAACTGAAGTACCAGTTGGAGCTTTTTTGGACAAATTTGGAATATTTTGGGTGGTTGTGTCAGAAATCATATTATTTCTCACCGTTAGTACAGAATTCTTTTACACCTCTTGTCATAGCATTAAAAATCATACAGACCTTTTAATAAAATTATTTTCTTTAATCAATATTAATTACATCAACAGTACAACACCACAGTATACTGAGACCAAACCCTACTGTGAAACCTCCAAAGCCGATGGCACATCTGTCAGGTGAGGTTCTGGGTGTTTTAATCTTAGACTCAGGTCACCATAGGTAACATGCATTTCTGCAGAAAGGAAAGAGGGTGGTATTTGCTTGTTTGTCTGAAAGTTGACTGAAGTTCATTGTTTGTCTGAAAGTTGAGTCGAGTGTAGATCATGTAGATCATACATTTTGCAAAAGCACTGAACATTTCTTCTCTTTGTGTGTTTTGTTTTTTGTTTTTATTATCAAGCTGGAGTTTACGCTCCTCTTGAAAACGGAGTGATGATATGGGACGATCAAGCACAACCCGTAGTTTATAAGATGGAACACAAGAAAAGGCAGGGACAGCTGATCATTCAGAAAGAAGGCTACTACTCCATCTATGCAAAGGTCTGCTACAGTGAAGATTACCTCATGTTCACACATTCTGTGGTCAAACTCACAAACCGGTACCCGGACGCAGAGCTGGAGCTCCTGCGCTCTCGGACATATGCTGCGTCCACAAGTTACAGGAAACACGGTTTGTCAAACAGTTACCTGGCTGGTGTTTTCCATCTTTTCAAGGACGATATCATTTTTGTTAGAGTGTCAAACCATACTCTGGTCAGACGGACGGATGCTGCGGAGAGCTTCTTTGGTGCATATATGCATTAAGCGGAATCAGGTTTTTTTTTATCTCTTACGTTACCCCTGTACTTAGTAACCTAATTGGCTTAAAACCACTGGTGGTCAGCGTTATTTTAATTTTCCTGGAATACCTACTTTTTGGGTAACTGATTCCTAAATTCTCCAAATTCTCCAAAGAACGCCAAATTCTCTTTCCAAGTCTCGACATGAAGCACAAAGAGTGAAGAGTAAAACATACCAGGATATCTATCTTCTTTAAATAAGCCTCCCTGTAATTAAATATAGCTTTGGGTTTACATATAGAATCTAGAGTCCATGTGAGTTGGCTCCTGCATCACCCCTTAATTTTACACACGTTGACATGGTTCATTAAAGGGTACATTTGAAAATGTTTTTCTGTGTTTAATTTTGACCATTTTACTGTGTCATTGTACTGGGTCAAGTTTCAGGCTCTGCACTGGTGCCATAATGTTTGCCTGCACTAAAAAGTAACACATACTGTGTTCATTTGGAAAAAAAGAATGTTGAATGTTTTTGAATGTTAAAATGTTCAAACATCTTGCAAAATCACAGTGCAACATTTTTGCATTATGGATCAATTCAAAGTTTTTACCATTTTTTATTTGAATTTTTTGTAACCATTTTCTTTTCTGTATCTCACTCATAAACAACCCTTGTCATTGTGAGCGTTCAGATATACTGCAACCTTTTGGTTTGACTTTTACTGTCGGCCACAACCTATGCGCGGTTTCCGGCACGTAAACCGCCTCTGTCTTTGCACGCTGGTGTCCTGTACTGCTCTCCCCAATTTCTGATTCATGCCTCATGTCTTCAGCCTCGGTCTTCCTCTCTGTTCAGTCTTTGTTTAAGACGGTGAAGACCTTATGCTGTGTTGTAAGGATACATTCAAATTCATAAACTGTTGCTTTCCCACCTATTTTTAATTACAAACTGAACTTTTGCTGAATGCAGCTTTGTTGCATTCAGTCTCTTTCCTTTCATCTGAGTGTGGTTCTAAGAAGCATCTTTTTCAGTTCACACATGCTCTTGCCCTGGACCTAATGGTGTGCATGTATATTTGTAAACTGAAGAGGAAATGGGGGTGGGGGGAACAGATGAGCCACAGGTACGCGCGAGAACCTGTTTAGCTGACTCAGATCTCTCTTTCTTTCTCTCTTTGCGATCGAGAACCGTTTGATAACTAGCTTTCTGTACAGTTCCAAAAAAAAAATGCAAGTGATGGCTAAAAAAGAACCATATATATAGACAAATACTTAACAGTGTTAGTATTTTATTTAAGGCATGCTTTAATTTTGTAACTCATAGATTTGCAATACTCATTGTAAAGTCTCTCAAAAAAATCAACAGAGGCATCAGACACAGTGCAGTAGGTGTGACATCATGTAGTATGTAGTATGTAGATCTGTATTTTTGGAATACACTCTGGGGTTTAAGGGTGTTTGAATACACACTGTGGCTTAATGGAGTTAAATATACCTGGGCGCTGGGGTCATATGTATTTTGAGTGAGAGCTGAGACTGACAGAATACAGAATAGGTAAGTTAAAGTTGAATTTATGGTGAGAATTAGGTGACATTTTGATCAGGGAAATCTACCAACCCAACAGTCCCTCCTCGCCAATGTACAGTGTGTGTTTCCATTATTATTATTATTATTGTTATTACTATTATTATTATTACTATGATTATTTTAATTGTATCTAATGTATACAATAACGTATAATTTCAATCTGTTCTATTTGTGACTACATAAGTGTATTCTGCTAAATAATGTGCTAAATGTTGCAATTCCTGATTTTGAAGCTGAATGTCTATGTGCAAAATTCCAATAAAAACATATGCATCTTGAAAGAAAAACTGTTTTGCAGTTATTCTGGAAATAAGCAATGCAGCATAGATTGGTTAACATGCTCTTGGATGTGTGTGTGTGTGTGTGTCTGTGTGCATGAGAGAGAGAGGGAGGGGGGGTGAAAGTAAAAAGAGAAACATGTGAGGAGAAAAAGAAAGAGAGAGAAAGAAAGAGAATTTATATATCCACACGTACACATGAGTCATCGGTCCGACCCTTTGGTCCTGTCAGCTGTTCTGCCTCTGGCCCAGGGTGTCTAAAGAGGCACTGGCAGGCTCCACAGATGGACTGTAACAATGTGATACAAGAACCATGTTTGGAGACGACAGCTTATGGATGTGATCTGGGAAGATAAAGGTAATTCTAACACGTATCAAATCTTGATCAGCTGCTGTTAAATGACGACACATGCACAAAAAGACAGCCCACATAGTTCCTGATATTGAGCCATTGTCTTTCTATGTAAATACAGGTTGAGTATCCTTTATCGGAAATGCCTGGGACCAGAAGTGTTTCAGATTTTGGATTTTTTTGGATTTTGGAAAATCGTTGTGCATCGCTTAACGACAGGAATGCATTCATAGAAATGTGTTGTTAGGCAATTTCGTTGTTGTGGAAACATCATAGAGTGTACTTACACAAACCAAGATGGTATAGCCTACTATACACCAGGGATGTGTGGTCAGGGGAGGACAAGGGATCTGTCATACTCCAATGAAAATAGCTGTTATGAAAAGTAATAATAATAATAATAACAATAATAATAATAATTTGCGGAGCTCGGCTGCAAATACAGGGAGAGACAAGAGGTGTGGCAGTGACGAGCTCAGCCTCCCCTCTGATTGTGCAAGCCCTCAGAAACTGGGTGGAGTGCGGGCAATAAGCGCATGCCTGTTACCATCTCTCTGTATGTCACCAATGTAATGTTTGTAGACCCCGTCATTACATGTCCTCACATTCCATAGTCTAGGTAACTTATTTCACATATGTGTATAAAGATTTAGGATCGCTGGTCTTGGCATAAAACTGCAATGAAAAAGCACCAGGTGAGGCAGCTATCACATCTGCCTCACTGAGGGGGGCGTGTCTTGAGCCCACGTAATTGCTAATAGGTGATGCAAGCTCTCCCTCTCCCTTAGCATGCCAAAGTTTTTGTCCAGAAGGATAGGTGAATGGACATTTAAAAGTAAAAAGTAAAAATTCTGAGATTTCGAGAATAAAGCTGTAAGACACATAATGCCATTTGTTAATTTAATTGTATTTTGAGTTCATTTAAATGCCAGCCTCTATTTTGTACTAATGATTTGTGGATGAGGACTTTTATTTTGACAACTGTAGAGCTTGGTATGAGGCTGATGATGCGGCGCTGGGCACAGGTGCTGTGTATCTTTGACTTTGGAGCAACACACGGTTTTACCTTGAATTCGTCGTGAGCGTAATCTAACTCAAATTGATACCCGGCTTTGGTGTAGCTATATTTGTAAATAGTTTCAGTAAAAAATTTGACGATAATCCATGACTCCAATATTTGAACAAGAAAACGCACGACACGACACATCAGGAGTAAAAGACGGTTGTTATTAGACATTCAACGACTGCAGCCTACAAAAGTCGTAATTTAAGGAGAATAAAGTCGTTAATTAAGGAGAGTAAACTCGTTATTTAACTAGAACAATAAAACCCATACTTTTTAGGAAACTATATTACCAGCAATCAACAAAAAGGGCGAGCCCGAGTCAGCTTTTGGCAATTGCTGTTTCAAGATCCAAGAACTTTGTCATTGTGCAAGCACAACGTCGTGCCGTGCCACACACATCAAAGTCGTGATATGATAATATGGCGCTGATGTGCCAAAAGGTTAAGTAGGCTATTTAATCATTTGCAAAACCTATACTAAAGTATAATTCACAAGATGCTCCACGTTCCTCATTTTAACGCAGGCGACAGGTTGCTCCTCTGATATTTCCCCTCTAAACACGTGGCCTAAAATTACGACTTTATTCTCTTTAAATAACGATTTTATTCATAACGACACAGGTCTCGTTACATAACGACTTCATTTCTCGAAATCTGATTTTTTTTTTAATGTGGCCCTAATGCTCCGTCGTAGAATAGTGGAACTGTATTGGCAAATAAAACGTGAATTGAATAAGTAACTTAGGCCCTGTCCACACTAACCCGAGTAAATTTGAAAGCGTATAATTATTTCTCCGTTTAGCCTTGCCACACTAAAACAGTGTTTTCCGCCGACGTAAACTATACTTTTCGAAAACGCTCTCCGAGATTAATAAATTTGTCTAAGGGGACTAACTAAGGAGACTGCATCATATGTAGTCGAAGTAGCCTGTGTGAACACAAAGGTAATGCTAACTTGTCGAGTTTAGCAAGATGAGTGATGGGATGGTTAGGTAGATTTGTATAGATAAACAAATGTTACAGAATAAATGCAGATAGGTTATGACAAGTTTTGACTGTTTGCCATGCCAGGTATCCAAGTGCGGTTGCCGACATGCAATTTCCCAAATCAACAAAATACATTGCACAGCCAGTGCAAGTTTCGCCCCGCTAAACATTATCACGTTAAGTACCCTATCTTGCGATCTAGACATAAATTAAATTAGTGGGACGGAGTGACATCATAATGGTGAGTCACACATTAATCCTAAAACAATGTGGATTGGGCTGGCTATCAGTTCCATCGTTTACGCGCGAGAACTAAAGAAAGAAATATACCTACCTGCACAAATCAACGAGACTGAACATTAGACGCGAGCAAGGTTACCGCTGCAAAGTTCTCTCTCCGTTTCTTGGCATAATGTGGACGGTGTTGATTAACGTAGATATTCTGAGAGCCGAAGTGAGAGCAAGTGCCTATAGTGACTATACGTCCCATGTATATATCGGAAATGACAGAGCGAGGAAGATAATTTAAATGATCCAAAAATCATTTACATTCACATACCCACGATGAGTGGAAACCCATGACTAAGACATGCATTTGGAGATAGATAAGTTTTCTGAATGTTCCCTCCCGTTGTCCGTTAGTGGGGCAGTTTAAGACGAAGACCGTTTAAATCAGGAAGAGATTTTCCAGTCATTACCAATACAGGTGCAGTGGGATTAAGGGGAAAGGTGAACACGGAGATACACCGTTGTCAGTAGGTACCGCATGTGGGAATTGTATTTGTTTCTTTGCCTGTACTGGCAGTATTGGTTTCCCGGCACCATTGCGTTTGAAAGCGACCGTATGACGTAGAAGTAGGCGCATGTCATCGCGCAAAATGTTATTTTATACAGGTTGAGCATCCTTAATCTGAGAATCCAAAATCCCAGATGAAAATGAAGTATATTTTACTGTACTAAAATGTACTTTAATATCAGCATGTACATTTCTAGCACATTATTAGTTTGTGTGCTAATATAAGTGCGCCTATATATATATATATATATATATATATATATATATATATATATATATATAAAATCAAATGTGCTAATTACAAGTACATTTCTACCTCAACAATACTTCAGTGTACTTAACATAGGTACACTAATTTGCATTAATACTCAAACTGACAGGGCCTGGAGTTGGTCCCCGGGCGCCGGCAAAGGTGGCTGCCCACTGCTCTGAGCTCAATGTGTGTGTGTGTGTGTGTGTGTGTGTGTGTGTGTGTGTGCGCGCGCGCGCTCACTGCTGTGGGGATGGGTTAAATCCAGAAGCTCCATTTCACTGCCTGTGTGTCTGTCTGTATTCAGATAAAGTAGGCAATAATATCCCAAAAATATATAGAAATGTTTTATTAGTGCTAGGGTGACCATATTTTAGTTCTCAAAAAAGAGGGGGGGGGGGGGGGGGGGCTATTCTACTTCCATGCTGCCGTTTTACGTAGCTGTTTGGGAAAAAACGCTCCGTTGCTGCAGCAGGTAGGAGAAAAGTAAACTCGCTATCGACCTCTAAATTAGCATAGGGTACAGCAGAATGTCTGAACCCACTGAAAAACAGCGAAAGCTCTCGCCAACCAAATCACCATTCTGGAAAAGTTCATTTTCAAGAAAAATAAAACGTATATTCAGCTAATACGGCTAACAACACACTACAAAAGAAAAAAGCAGGAAACAGTTCAAAATAATTCTAGGCAAAAGCTTTATTTTTGCATTTATTTTCTTCGTTTGCAGAGATTAAGATTTGTTCGTTAGTGCAAAAACCACGAGGGTCAGTATTCTATTATCTTAAGACTGTAATGAGAAGAACCATTCCACTGTTCTGTTTTTTTTTTCCCACAACAATCAATATGATTCAGTGGTGAAATCAAAAATTAAATAAAAGTCAATCTTATAAATAATAATTAAAACGTATAAGTAACGTGTGCATGCCACATACCAGTGAACTGTGTTACTGTTTGAGCGAGTCCACTGACACATCACTATAGGCCCTTGCAGCAATAAAACACATGGAATGTTAATTTGTACATAACACGGATGAATAGTCGAAATAAAACATTGTTTCTTGGTAAAACCAATTTTTCTTTACGCTGCTTAAGGTTTCAGAGGATCATTCATCGTAACTGTAGTATAACATCAATGTTTAAGTCATTTTGAGGGTCTGTTTGTTTATTTTTCTTCGTATTTGGTATATGGCAGAGCAAAACTACTAGCTTCTCTCAAAGATCCTCTTCTTTATATTTCACTTAAAGGCACCAGGCATACACACGCTGGAATATTATATTTTAACAATGATGATGTTTTTTTATTTATTTCTGTAACTGAGCAAAACTTTAAGGTTAAGCATTTAACACTGCAACTCTACAGAATCCTAACACAGCATTCGCATCCAAGCCAGTATCAGGAAAAGATGGGAATGGTACCTTTGAGGAAACATAAAATTTCACTCCCATCACTTCTGTCTGTCTCTCCAATATAAGACAAGAGTAGGTCCGTAAAGAAACGAACCTATTTCACAAGATCCTTCATGATACGCAATGAAGAGCCTCTGTAGCCAGTACCGAAGTGGTTCCAGTGATTAAGGAAATGGAACAGCTGGTACAGCTTTTGCCTTTTTTCAAAACCGGGGGTCTTGGGGATCTTTTTGTGGTAGGCATTGTAGAAAGTGCCCCCAAATCCACCAAACATTCCCGCAATCCCCAGCTCAAACTCTGAATGGCCGTAGAATGAGGCGGGGTCAAAAACGATTGGGCCGTCGGAGCACTCTGCAATGTTACCCCCCCACAGGTCCCCATGCAGTAGGGCTGGCACCACCTCAACGTCCGCGAAGAGCTGAGGGATCTTCAGCTAAACAGGTTAAACATGACAGAAAGAGTAAACACAAAGATAATGTGGAGAACAGCTAGATGGCACACTTACACAGCACAAAAACACAGAGAGGATTTTAAAATGTTTTCTGAGATCTCTGCTCCAACCTTGAAAGTCCGATAACATTTGTGCTGCTCTTCATTAAAAGGTCGAAGCTTTTGACTTTTTTTTTTTTTCCAGAGAAACTGTTGGTTTTACCGCAGTAGAATTGTTGATGTTTACCTGCAGTTGGGACCATAATTCCCTGACTTCTCTGTCACCATATGACTCTTCCACTAAGCTGAGTTGGTGTTGGAGCCTTTGCTGAGAGAAAAACTTCACCCAGTCATCTTGCCAATCATTCACCTGGATCAAGTAGACAGAGATATAAAGCATGTGAAGGAAAGACTCTAAGTACAATTTATTATTTTTGGTCACTCCTGTGTCATATATTTAATGCTGGGTGAGACAATACCTGGGGTATGTAACCACAGCATGTAATCACGTGGAAACCAAACTTATCAATGACGGGCGTAGCTGTCTGGCCAGATCCTTTGCCTGCAGAGATGAAGGGTACAATAATTACAGAAGGTTACAGGATAACAAAGATCACAGCAATAAACCACCATAATGAGTAATGAGCATTCACATACTAGCTTTGACATGGACAGCTTATGCATACACAAGCTTTTTACACCAACCTTACATAAACAGTCCTATTTTATCAGCTGAAATTTCCAAGAGGTCTCTGACTAATAAAATCAGGTGTTAGTTAGATGAAAACATACATAGTAAACAATACAAGCATGACAGGCTTGACAGGTGCTTCAGACGTATAATACTCTTTACAAAAATATCACAATCTTAAATATTCATGTTAAACAGCTAGTACAATGGATGTTTTACTTGGCCACTCATAAATGATGATGATTAGATACCAATACTCTGCTCCTCTCTGTTTTGTTTATCCATCTGTCTCTTGTTGTAAAGATGCAGGTCTGCTAAACGTTCTCCAAGTTCTGCAGCATACCTTAAAAACAGAACTATTTCAATTAGAACAAATTAAGAGAACTAAAAAGGGTGCACAAGAACACTGCTCACTATAATCATTTAATGGAGTCTAATTATGCACGACTTCATTTTAAATGTAATGTGTTTTAGTTATTAAACAAATGGAGACGTACTTAGTAAGACTCCTCATATCCACATGTTCCATGACGAATACTGCTCCGCCAAAGTCCAGATCAATAACCTTCATAGGTTTCGGTACTCTGACTGTGTTGGTGGATACGATTGCTTCCAAACTGGCCATCTCCCCGTCAAACATCTGCCTGGCCTTTTAAAGTCAAAAGGTTGGATATATGTTAGCTACGTAATATCAAAAATAAGAGACTGATCATAGTATACATAGTATAGAAATTTGAGCAGGAGACCACTTCAAATTTGTCTAAAAAAATTCTCACAACATATCTAAGATGTTTCATTCGTAGATAAACGGCAAAAGCGTCTAATAGTGTATGAAACTGCCAAAAGGCGTTGAAATGTCCGACTCACAAATAAGTAACAATACGGTGGCTGCTTAAAGATAAAACAGTAAATCTTGACAACTTGTGTAAATCACAAAATATCTATTATGAGAGGCGCATGAATTTCTTCCGTGTACAAGGTCCATGAATAAATCTAACGCACGCCAGTTTTCCATGGTCCGTACTCCGTACGCGTCTTCCCACCTGACGCCCTGTCTACTTTCCCACGTAGTTTCCAAGTTGTTCACGCATCGGGCACATTAGGCTGCTTTTCTTCTCGACATATTTCTTAAACAAAACTGATCCCAAACGGGTCAAAGACGTAAAATACGACACAGCATACAATCTACCCATTTGGACGAACACGACAAACCGAAGAATAAAATAGAACAATGATACTATCATGTTCTAAAAGATGACGACAAGACCACAGCTGGTGTATAACGACATGCAAAGGTACTTTGTTTATGACTGACACATGACTTTGTGTGATTATACTGTCCCCTAACTCTTGTCTTATAGGCTATGTAGGCTTTCCCTAATCAGTGGAGGTGTTGAAGATGCAAGCGGTTCCCAGCCGCTTACAGTGTTGCAGGTGTGAGCTTTCACAAATTCGCATGTGTAGCGTGTAATTTTGCGCACATGGAGCAAGTTCGAATCGTTGTCTATTCAGATTTCCAACCACACTTGTTCTCTTTACAGTCAAGTTTTTTGCAAGGGACGTGGATGTGATGAAGTTGTGCGTGGGCGCTTATGTACGTTGGCATACGGAAAGCATCACAAGTTTCATGAGCACACTGTCATACAACGGTCAACCAAAACGTCTCGTCAAATTTATCCCACCTAATCATCTTTCAATGTCCTTGTCAGACCCACCGCTATGTTATTGCGAATCCAAATTCTGCTGCATCTCCGGTTACTGTCTGAACATTGGCAAATTTACTTTGTTTTACCGTTATGTAACGCCAGGTTATACCAGAATCGCTTCTCTCCTTAGGTGAGCTACACAAAATTTCCATTTTTATATTAAAAAATGAAAGCCCCACAGCTCTTTGTTCGCACTGATAATACTAATTATGCAAATTCAGTTCATAACACAACACAGTAATTTGCAGTTTTGTGAGGGTTCTGGAGGTGGGAAATAGAGTAGTTCTTAGATTTTTAACAGCGATAATAGGAATGGCTCTCCCTGTTACCTTCTTTTGAACTGCGATCTCTGAGTAAGCAAGGTAGCTACCTAAATACAAACTGGAATAGTTTAGTGATAGAAAGGAACTTTTACAGGACCTTCAGTATTTTAAATAAGCGACACGACCACCGGTCTGCAGTTTGCTAGTTCTAGTATTGATGTTAATTAGGTCTGTGAGCCCACTTGAATGAAACCAGTATAAAATTTCTACAGATTCTTATAATATAGCATAGCATTAAGAGTAGAGGCTGGAAATCGTCTCTGTCATAGCCTGTTTGTCATCTTCATCTTCTCACCTACGACGCTGACTAGTCTGGGTAAAATGGGCTCTTTGAATGAGATTCTGACTGAATGACAGAAGCCATAACAGGGCGTTTGAATCTGGGCCCAGGAAGGTTTAATACTGATTTGACTGTTTATGCGGAGGCTCTTTTGGTGTCGCAGACTTGAATTTTCAGTTTGAATGACAAGCAAGTCGAGTCTGTCACTAAATTCTTGAGGCGCAAAACAATTTGCAAACAAATACTTGCAAATAAGTGAACAGAATTTGCATGTTAAAGCTACACTGTGGATGAAGAGGATGGAAAAACCTGACTCTTGTGGTTAATCTTCACGAAAACTCTCCCGTTATCAGTATCGTAACTTTGGCCTTCACTGATGCATCCACCGCCAGCATGTCCGGTGGCTTTCAGCATGGAAGTTCCCAACTCCTTTTTTAACAACGCCTCCATTATTAATTTACAGCACGCACGTACAGTTTTATCCCAAAGCCCAAGAGCAGGGAATTCGCTCGCTGTCTGATGAAACCTATACCAGTTCAACAGACTGCACTTCTTTACCCATGCTCTAACAATAACATCCGGTAACCACCTGCGACATTCAAAATAAGAGTCGAAACTCGGAGCCCTCGCCCCAGCGGTCCGGAGAGCTACCGGTAGAACTTTCTCTTCGCTGCCGTTTTTAGCGGAGTTCTTGGAGTGGTTTTCTCCTGCCTAACGGCAACCGGAACCATTAGCCTACAGCTGTCGGATCAGCGTTTTCAGAGCAAAATCTACAAAGTTACTATTGGATTTACTAAAAGATCGATCAAGCATTGTGAAATTTTCCCCTCGTAAATAATTATGCGTGGTTTATGCCAAAATACGTTTATGCAAAATTGAGCGTTTTTATGTGTGCTCTCAATAGTATCCTCTGAATTACAGACTTAATGATATTTAAATCTAATATGCATTTTTAATTTACACCCCCCCCATCTATATACACAATGTGACAGAAGACTGTCAGATGTACTTGCTGATCACTCACATCCGAAAATAATTTTTGCAGAATTGCTCACATGTACTCTCCAATGGCTTTGGCTTTGCTGTGATGATTGACTCTTTGTGTGACATCTTTTTTGACATACTTCACCTTAGGCTAATTTTCATAATTAAAACCCTACAAAAAAAAAAATATATATATATATATATATATATGGATAGATAGATAGATAGATAGATAGATAGATAGATAGATAGATAGATAGATAGATAGATAGATAGATAGACTCTCACAGTAACAAGTACAACATACTTAATCCTTTTACCACTGAAATATAATTTATTTTATGCACTCAAAGTTTTAGCACAAGTGAAAGAGGCCATGGAATTACTCATCCTTCACTCCATCTTCTCAGTTGCTTTCACAGCAGTGGAGGCTGTTTCATTCTTCCATGGTTAAAGTCATAAAATAACTTGTCTGCAAATATATAAAATTGTCTCAAGATCAAGAAAAGCACCTTTGTCATGTCCTAAGGAGGAGCAGAATCTCTGTTCTATGCTGAAGGTACTTTAGTGCATGGAACCACACTCTCTTGCTTTTTTCTTATTCTGATTATTCTGGGGTTTTGTATGGGATTTTTTCCCCCGGATTTTTTTTATCACTCATTTTGTGAGTTTTTTTATGCTTTGACATATTTTTTATGCACTCAGTTTTTATGCTTTGACACATTCCCTGAAATGATACTTGATTTTTCCAAAGGCTACAAACACAAATCAAAGGAAGCACAATTCACTGGCTCAACCACAGACTTCTCAGACAAAATCAAACTCAAAAATGTCATCTTCCATCTCAGTGAACTGTTACCATCAGCTGGCACACAAAGCCATCAGATACAAGCACACTATTGATCAGTCATTTCATCCTCCTGCAACCAATTCAAAACATCACAATAAAAGGTATTAATGAGGTTTTATTTTCCGAATTCAACTGAAACAAATAAAAATAAAATATAATTTCACACTATACAAATGAAAGAAGATGTGTGTGTGTGTGTGTTTAGGACATTGGTGTGTAGGGTTTGCGAAACCGGTTTATCAGTGGTGTAATATGTGCATTAAGGTGAGTATTGCTTGCAGATATGGTCACTGGATCATTGTTTTGTTTGTCATTCTAATAGCTTTGAAATATTTATTCATAGAACTAGTTTCAGTGCGTCAGTAATCATGAAAAATTGTACAGTTGAGATAAAGCAAATAAAATTTGAATGTATGTTTGTGTGTGTGTGTGTGTGTGTGTGTGTGTGTGTGCATATGTGTATGTATATGTTTGTTTTGATGATTGATCTAAGCATTCTAGATAAGGAGGAGAGGGGTAAGAGAGGGGGGCAGAGAGATTCTGAATCATTTGAAATGGCTTTTTTGTTAACAAAAGTAACGGCAGCTATACATAGTAATAAAAACAAATGCCAATCATACCTCTGGTTAACCTCAAATGAACTCCATTGTCCAAGAGCCATTATAACCCAACAGTATGGCTTAATTGCAGTGTGATTTCTATCTTAGTTGAATAACTATAGGATTGTTATTATCTTTTATTCCTGTTGTCAAATTTATTGTTTGAAATAGGACTATGGTTCTGAATTACTATTTTTTTTTTCAAAGAAAGCTATCAGAGACACAGATGACCTTTGATCCTCCCTCCCACTCCCCCCCCCCCATTTCTCTCTCTCCCTCTGTCTGTTTGACTACCTCAGCCTCTGAGCGCTTTAGATGGAAATAAGAATTTTTCCGTACCACTGATCAGTGAACTAGCACAGATACAGCTTTCATATTCAAATCACCTCAAGATACCCCTCGTCCATACGTATTAAGAATTTAAAAATTAAAGTTCCCAGTTTAAAGTTTAGGGTTTACAGTATAGTTTATTTCAAGTCTCCGACTAGGCTAATGATACTGGTCATTTCTATTGATATATGATTGTTTTCAGGTGATGCTAACCATATTGAACAGCTGCAAAAGTCCCTTTATGTTTCTATCAAAGAAATAAAGCCTCTTTTTTTAAACTAAACATGCGAATTGCTCTCTCTCTCTCTCTCTCTCTCTCTCTCTCTCTTTCTGTGTGTGTGTGTGTGTGTGTGTGTTTAAAGGAGCATTTTGCTTTAGCACTGAGTTCTGATATGCATCACGTCACACCTGCTCATGAGGTCTGTAGGCATTCAGATCTGGCATGGTTAAATATTTACCACCTCTACGCTTGGAAAAGGGATCCGTCTTAGCAAATACATTGTAGAATTAGTAGTGGTCTGGCTACTTAAGAAGAAAAGAACACAGCCAAGAAGGAAAAAAAACCCAACAGAAAACATGTTATGATCCTAAATTTGATCCTATCTGTCAAATAAAAGGTATTAACAAAATGAGTTAATGCAATGTGCCAATGTTTATTAATGTAACATGTTTTACATTATCAATGTAAGTCACCATGAACTGAAGTAGGTGGTAATTCTCCTCAAACAATACTGGAGATATAATAATTTCCTCAAGAAAAAAAAAAAATCCTATGGTGTTCATGTGTTCAGTGTATAAAAGCATAAAAGAGTATATTATGTTATAAACAGTATCATAAATTGAGTAAAGTCCTGGATAGCACACATTACTTTTGGCTGATAAAAGGTATTGATCATTGCTACTGTTGCCACGTGTTGGTCTATTAAATGCTGGTCAAATTTTAAAGATTCAAAGTTGAGTTAACATTACCAGTGGGTGTGGAAGCAGACAATGGGAATGTTGACATATGGAAGTTCACCTTAGACTGAGAATATACTTCAGTATAGTTCAGATATGGGCTTGCCGCCTAGCCTTTGAGATTCTAGAGCTGTCGTAGGTTCATACAGGTAAGCGGTGACTATACTGCTAATCCACTGAACATATCCCTTAACATATTTTCGTAGAACAAAATCTTATTTAACGTGTAATATTACAGTATTTAAATATTGTTTCGTCCTTTGCCATGAATTTTGAGCTCATGGTTGTTTGATGTAAACTGTTTAAAATGTTGTTTTGTCTCATCTGGACTTTCAGTGTCTAGATTAAACAGGAAACATTAGAGAAGGCTAATTTCAATAGTAAATACATTCAGTAAGCTATAGATCAAACAGTACACCCACAGCGTATGACGGTGTTCATATCACGATGTTATTTATCTGTCTAGTTTCTGAGATTTGTTTAGATAAAATCATGTGAGAAATGATGAACTTGCGCTGGCATCTGCTCTTCTCATCTCATTAGTAGCACATGTTCCCTCCAGAGACCAACTCATGCATTTAGGTGAAATGTCTATTAGAGTAGATTGAATTCATTAACTATTCAAAAGTATTTGCTTAAATGCTTTGAATCCTGTAATTATTATAGTATTGTCTGTGTTCACTCTTTGCCACAATTTTTCACAAACAGTAGTCTAAATTACCTCTGTAATCTGTGTATGCTTTTTCCTCAGCACATGTATGGAATACGCAGTTTATACAGATCAGTTTATAAATAATTGTATTCAAGGTGATGGGTGGGAAAATGGTTACTGAATTACTGAATTTCATGAACACCTACCTTTGATGCTGAGCTGTGTCCGTTTGAAGCAATCCTGTAGTTTAATAAGTGACTTTATCCTCTACGTCACCATGAGCAGCCCTGTAAGACTAGATAAAGCGGCCCATAAAATCTGACATGTTAACAGAAATGTTACAGTCATCAAATTCTTTCAACCTGCCACATTCAGTATGGAAATAATGGTTTCTGAAACATTCTTTCTGTTATTGTTGTTGTTGTTGTTGTTGTTGTTATTTGTTAATCTTTTTGTTTTGTTCTTAGGAGGTCACACCATGAATTGCGCAGTTAGCCGTCACATACGTTACACTCTGATTACTATTCTTCTGTTGGGCTGTGTCCTCTTGTCCTGTCGGAACTATCAATCCTATCTCTGTCTCCAACACATGCCCAGTCCCCTCAGACCAGAGCCTGAGGACACTATGGTGCTTATATGGCTCTGGCCCTTCAACACAGCCTTCGAACTAGATGCTTGTCAATCACTCTATAATATCAATGGGTGTTACCTGACCAGTGACAGACAGCTTTACAGCAAAGCAGACGCGGTCCTCATCCATCACAGAGACATCTTTTGGGATTTGTCCAATTTGCCCCAATTGCCTCGCCCTCCTCGCCAGAAATGGATTTGGTTGAATTCAGAATCTCCGTCAAATTCACCTCTAATCCCTGGCCTCGAGAATCTATTTAATCTCTCTGTGACATATCGTAAGGACTCGGACATCAGCGTGCCCTACGGGTCAATAATCGCAACCGATCAAACGTTAGAGGAATTTGTGCCACCTGTGAAGAAAAGACTGGTGTGTTGGATTGTTAGTAACTGGAATCCAGTGCACAGAAGGGTGCAATTGTACGAGGATCTGCAGCAACACATCAGGATTAACACTTTTGGCGATCACTTTAATAGACATGTCTCCAAACAAGGCTACAAGAACATAGTTTCCAGCTGTAAATTTTATCTTTCCTTTGAAAACTCTGAGTACAAGGATTATATCACTGAGAAACTGTATAATGTGCTTCAGTTAGGTACGGTTCCAGTGGTTTCTGGTCCATCTCGCCAGAACTATGAGAATTTCGTCCCCAAAGATGCTTTCATCCATGTAAACGATTTCAAGTCCATGAAAGACCTTGCTAATTATCTCCTGTTTCTCGATCTGAACGATGACATGTATCGAAAATACTTCTCGTGGCGGAGAAACTTTGAAGCGAAACTCTCTTACTTTCCAGTAGAACATGCGTGTTACGCGTGTGATTATGTCAGACGTAATAAGCAGTATCAAACACTGACAAATCTTTACGAGTGGTACTGGGGCAAAAGCTAAGGGAATGGAAATGCCTTTTTTTGTTTTAAAACCGACGTTCCGATAATCCGAGAACTTCCAGTGATTTTTCTAGAGAAGCCAGTAGTGGCAGGTTGCTGCATTTTCCGATACGCCCAACTGCTGAGAGGTGACGATTTGATTACATGTGAAAATAATTTCTTTTCTCTCAAATGTTTTTCATTTTGAATAATTTCCCCAAAGCATGGTTTGTTATGATGCATTATAATCGTTAGAAATTCCGTTGGGGTTTTTTTTGTTTGTTTGTTTGTTTTTCCCCCCGATATTTACATAAATGAATTTTGATACAAACAGAATGAATAATGTTAAGGTTGGGGTATTTTGTTTGTTTCCAGAGCTGCCAAAAAACAGCTTTTCAGACCAACGTGAGTTAACTTTATAAAACGTCTTTCAGTCTCTGCCTTGCTGTTATTGCTGTAGAGGAACTGCAACGTTGCCACGGTCATTTTCCGTCCTTCTTCGTTTAAAACAAGAGCAAACAGTTCAGAATGATATTGCACAACACAGTTACAATGGCAACATTATTTTGTCCACACATATCGCATAGTTCAAAAAGGCTCATTTCTTAAAGTGTGCAAGGCGCACTTTTACTGAGTAAACATGTGACGCGTTTGGTAATCTTAAAAATAAGAGTTTCTAAATTGTTAAGTACAGTTTAGTGTAAGACTGTATGTATGTTCAGGATACACAAATATTTATTTTTCCAGAAAATGCATTACGTCAAATCGAGGTGGGTTCAAATGCAAAGACAAGCAAGGACAATGGTCCTCCATGACAGTGCAGGAGGAAAAACCGTTACTGAAATGAGTGAAGGGGGACTAACTTAGTTTTTCACAACAGTTGAGTAAAAATAATCTTTTGGGGGAGTTGTTTGTTTGTTTTGTTTTTGTTTTTACTTTTGTTTTGTTTTGTTTTTGCTTGTTTCCATTTGGTGGGAGTATTCTGTGGTTCACATGACATGATAAAGCACCGGCAGATGGAGCAAGTGAGAGAAATTGTGACAAATGTCAGACAAAGCTAACATTGTTTACCACCAGATGGTACTGTGTCCTTATCATTTCACGTTGTTTAAACACACACATAAACACACACACGCACACACACATACACACACACACACACACACACACACACAAGCTTAGCTTTAGATATTTATTTGAACTGACTTCAATTTTATTTTAACTAAAGATTAATAATCTAAACCCTAACCATAACCATAACCAAAAAAATATGTTGACACTCTCTAGGCAATAACATGCGTATCATTTTTTAAAAAAAATCATTTTCCTAAGTGGCAACTAGGCAAATATCGGAGCTGGGTCAATATTTTTCAGATATGTATATCCAAATGGGGGTATGAATAAAATGAGGCAGGGTAGTTTTATATCCTGGCAATATTTAGTGGGCAATTTAAAAAGATGAAGTCACTTGTACACATAGTCCACTCCACATTCAGTCCATGTTACGCATATTTGACTTTATTAGACTGTAGTAGTATGAATTGACTGAAATGATAGTTGTGTTTCAGTCAGTGTGTGTGTGTGTGTGTGTGTGTGTGTGTGTGTGTGTGTGTGTGTGTGTGTTTGCGGTTAAAGCTTTCCTTAATGTGAAGTTGAAGTGCGGGGGAGTGGTGGAAGGGGGCCGAATCCGGGGCCAGATTGCCTGTGTTTTCAATAAGTCTGACTTTTCCTTGTTTGATTACAGAGTGAAAAAGACTCCGACTGCAGAATGCAGTGATTGTGGCTACACTTACGACGCCATGCACGAGGCATATTTGAAGTATGTGATCAGAACCTTTATTGCTCCTGAAAACAAAACACTGCTGATTTCACACTATTGCACACTATTGCACCCAACTGCCATCAACCATCACTTTCTTCCTCTCCGTCCTCCCTTCTTTTTTTCATTCTTTCTAAGCCGCTTTCTCTCTGAATTATTAAGCTCTGTTCTTTCCAGGGAAATCAGTCCCTCATCAGATCTGTGGGCCATCAAGTTTGCTTCACCGCTCCTTCACCTCCTAGCAGAAAAAAGCTCCAATGTCACCCTCTGACAGTGAGGAAATCGCTCACTGGCTGCCCTTGCATCTCTCTCTCTCCATCTCTCTCTCTCTCTCTCTCTCTCACTCACACACACACACACACACACACACAAATACACTCACAAATTCTCTTACTTCACTCATTCACTCTCTCCACCTCCTTTCCTTCTTCGTCTCTGTCACTTTCAAACCCCCCCCGCCCTCCCCCCAGCCCCCCTTCGCCCTCTGTTTTTCTGTAATGTCACGGCCCAGTGCTGAATGTCACTGAATTGATGGAGGGAAAAAATGGAGGATTAGATTGAGGCAAGGGAAGGTGAATTGACGGCAAAGAGTGAGAGTGTTTGTGTGTGTGTCTGGGTGTGTGGATGTGCGTGTGTGTGTGCATGCGTGTGTGTGGGGGGAGGGTGTATGTGTGGGAGTGTGCGTGTGTGTGTGTGTGGGGGGGGGGTGATTGTGTGTGTGCTGACATATACAGACACAGATCCCTTGCCTGTGGGGTGTGATGGAGGCATAAAATAGTTCATTCTGGTGAAAACACAGCAGGCATTTAACACAATTCCCACAATGCCACAAGAGCTAGATATCTGACAGACATATTCACCAATGAGGTTCAATCAATTCAATCAAAGACCACCCCTTTCCAAAACACACACTAACCTCTATCGTTCCTCCACAGTAAATCATAGCAGGGCACTTCTATAAGCAACACAGAAGAACATAACCTTTCCCATCATGCAATGAGAACCTTTTCTCATAACAGTAAACAATCATTGGAAGAGTCCATTTAAAAACAAAAAAGGGCCATTGTGCTTTGGTGTGCCTGATCCAAAGGCAACAACATCTAAACACTTTATCATTCTAAACGTGTACCATTACTGAGGAGAAGTCAATGAAACCTCTGGGTTCAGCAGCATGCATTTTTTCTAATCATCGTCACTCTATCTGTTTCACTCTATCACTCAGGAAAGTCGGTTGCATTTATTTAATCATCTCTAATTAAAAAAAAATACAGATACAAATCAAAACAGTTAAACACGACGATTTTCTTCTGTGGTCACGCTTCATGAGAGAACTGCACATGTGTGTACACACAATGGGACATAACGCATTCCCTATCTCTGAATGTGTCTGTGAATTTATGCGTGGCTTGTGTTTGTAGGAGAAACAGATGTGTGTTCAGTCACCACGAACAGAATTTGGAAGAGCAAATTCTCTTTTGGAAAGTCCACAAAAAAAAAAAACCAAACACACAGCAAACAGATTATGGGTACAGAGAGAATCTAAAGGGATCAGAATAAAAAACAAACAGTGGTTGGTTGCACATTGACCAGTATCAACATGTGTGTGATGTGAGTGTGTGTGTGTGTGTGTGTGTGAGAGAGAGAGAGAGAGAGAAGGGAAGGAAGAGAGGAGAAAAGGAGTGTCGCTGGAGGGAGAGAGGAGGAAACGGCTCTGCTCCTTTGACATGATGATCTGAGGAGGGGGAATTGGGGTGATGTGGTCCAGGTTATTAGTTAGGCTCTGATAGACCATGTAATAGTCTCCCAGCACAACAGGGGACTAGTGTTCAGGCAGCACACTCATCCGCATATGACACAGCGATATGGATGATACTCTGAACAACATAACAGCCCATAATACACAAACACACACATACACATGTGCATACATGCACTTATACACACACACACACACACACACACTGTGTGTGTGTGTGTGTGTGTGTGTGTATGTGCACTTGTTTCTAAGTTTAACTGAGCAGTGTAACTGATGCTGTATCGTGTTTGCATATATGCTGAATATGTGTTTTCTTTTCACCTCGAAAAAAAAAAAAAGTCTCGCCTATTTTCAAACTCTTTCTCTTACTCTCCGTTTCCTTTCTTCCACATCACTTCATCTCTCACCTTTTTACCCTTCCACATACTCTTCCTGTCTTTTCTCCCCTTTTTGCTTTCCGTCCGTCTCCAGCCGTTCAAAACCAGCAGGGGATCGAGAAGCATCTACCATTAACCAAGAGCTGAAAAATATGTGCTTGACATTTATGAGGTAGCTGACGAGAGCCTTCAATATGAAGAGAAGGAGGGATTGTAGGGAGGAGGTGAACGAAGGAGTGCAGATGGTGGAGGTGGACTTTGTCAAGGAGGGGAATGGAAGTCAATTATTCAAGGATGAGAAACATACGAAGAGCCAAAGTGACTCTTGTGAAAGAGGAAAGGAAAATGAGAGAGAGAGAGAGAGAGAGAGAGAGAGAGAGGAAAAAAAAATCACATCGGTCCACTTCATCAAGTGCAATAATGAGGGAAAATTGCTTTGCTCCATTATATTTGATTGGTGTTTGAGTAAAAATAGCTGGATGAGTCTTATAATAAGAAGGAGCATGGGCGCGCTCAGTGGGGCTGGGGGGGGGGGGCGGGTGGAGCAGGGTGGGGGCGGGGCAAGATGGGGTTGGGGTGGGGGGCGCTACTTGTCTGATGGTTCAGGTTTTATCCCCCTTTTTCCCGGAGACCAGACTCCAACGTCCATGGTCTCTTCTGTCTTCTGCTTGAGACAAGTGCTTCTTAAGGGTCTCAGAGCACATCATGATGACTCACAAAACTAGAAGCTTTTCAAGTACCAGGCGTATGAGCTATTGAACCACACTCATCGAGAGAGACACGGGAGGGGTGGGGGTGAGGGGAGGTGGATGAACTCTGCAGTGTTTAGCATTGTCTACAATGTGTAATTGTATCTGGCAAGGTTCATAACTGAGCTGATTTAGTAGGGTGTGATTGAGAGTGATTAAAGTGTATTGGTTTTGATGAGTTTCTTGTAATGTGGATTGTGGGCGAGAGTTGGACCGAGTGCTTGTGTGGCGGCTTACCTGCATTGGTGGAGAGTCACATTGGCTGGGACGGGGTAGTGTTTTACGTGTGTCGCTTTCTTAGGTATGTCTGCGTTAGTTCAGCTGAAATTTTTCTTTTAATATGAAGCTTAGTGAGCCTCTCGTCTTCTCTGTCTCTCTCTCTGTGTGTCTGTCACACACACACACACACACACACATACACACACACACACGCACGCACACACACACCCACACACGCCTCCAGCCACACGCACACAGTAGTTCCAGGCACATTTCACTAGGCAATACAACCATTAAACTGCACTGTTTAAAGAGAGCAAATCTAACAAAATGAATCAATAAACACAGCCGCCATGCCAGTGTGTTTTATATGGCATCTGTTTTCCATTTGTTTTCCTCGGCACAAAGCGTTGGCTCGGTGCCGTCCCACTCCAGCCAAATGCTCCCTGCCTGGGTGTGGGTCTGCTCTGGGCTTCATTAAATACACTCTTTCATTCACTCCCCCCCCTCTCTCTCTGTCTATCCATCTCTCTCTCTCTCTCTCTCTCTCTAAAAACAGTCAGTCTGTGGTCCCCTTTGTCTGCACCAACCCCCCGCCAAGCAGTGTCTGTGTTTCTGTCTGAGAGAAAGTGAGGGATGGAAAGGTGGAGAAAAGTCTCTTTTTTTGGTTTGTTTTTGGGGTTTTTTTTGGTTTTTTGTTTTCTTAGAGGCGGTGTACTGTAGAGGGAGCTGATGAGCTACGAAGGAGGAACTGACTGACGTCTTCTTTCCTTTTTTTCTCCACCTTTCATTGACTCACGCTTCTTCCTCGCTTCTCCGTCTTTCTTTCCTCCACTCCTCTTCTTCCTCTCATCCTTCTTCTTTTATGACTTTCTTCTTTGGCTTGCCTCTTCTCCACTCCTTCATTTGGAGCCTGCCTCTCTCTCTTTCTCTCTCTCTCTCTATCTATCTAGAGTATCTATCTGCCTTACACACTCAGGCTCTCTCTCTCTCTCTCTCTCTCTCTCTCACACACACACACACACATAGTCTCAGTTCTCTTCAGTACCTCTGGGATCTCATTAAGCCACTAACTTCAAATAAATAAAACAAACTGCAGAGACAAAATGAGAGATCTATATATATATATAAAAAAAGAAAGTGGCTTGCTTGTAATGAGCTTTCTATTCCCCTCATCCAAGCTCCATGCTGCCGCTCACCCTTTCCTTGTCTTTGTCTCGGTGCCTGCCTCTGTCAATTCAATTAATTTCAGACAGCCTTTATTGGCATGACAGAGGTATTATGGTGTAGCCAGAGCTTTCTAAAACACACACACACACACACGCACATGCACACGCACAGACATGCACACACACACACAGAAAATGGAACATTATATCTGGTTCTCTGCGTTTGCATCCTCTCCTCTGGGCAGTGTCTTGTCACATTCTCTCTGCCAGCGAATGATCACTTTGGCCAATGTGTGAGCACACCCCTCCTTCTCTCCTTCTCCCTCCTCACCCATCTTCCCCCTTTTCCTCCGTCTGTTTTCCTCTCCTTGAGTGTGTGTGTGTGTGTGTGTGTGGTTTTTTTTCCTTCTATTGTCCATCTGCACCAGCTCAGTGACAGCGATGTTCTATCTGTGTCATTCGTTACAGCAGAAAAGAAAAAAAAACCTGCCAAAAAAAACTGTCCATACCGAGTGCTCAACTGTTTCCCCCCCGGTTTATTTCATCTAATTGTCATCTTTCACTGCTTAGTTCTCTCTATTCCTCCCTCTCTGTCTCTCTCATGCTCTCTCTCTCTCTCTCTCTTTTTCTGCCCTCCTGTATTTTCAGACTTATGTGTGTAAGCAGAGCGACCTCTTCTAGATGAATAGTTCTTTGAATTGCGTGGTACACAAGGGGCACTGAATTGGCTGATCCCTGCTTCCGCGCAGGGTCGTATCTCGCAGGCTGAGACACAGACCTGACCCAGTCAATGTTTAGCTTTGCTTCATGTGTGAGAGCGACCCTGAGAAAAAAAGTACCGCGCAAGGGCAAAGATCAGACAACTGTGGAAATGAGATGAGTGTCGGGGGGAAAATATCTTATTATTTTAATCGATCAAGTCTCAGAGAGAAAAAAAAAACGCACTATATAAGATCCATGACTGTGGAGACTACTCCACACAACTCCAAGGACTGCCGCAGTGATCAGGAAGGAGTGGAGGCAGGAGAACGGGGTGGTTGAGGAGGGGGTGGCGGTGGGGGGTGGAGGGGGGGGGGGGGTGTAAGCAACATGAATGGCAGGATAAAAGAAATCTTGATTTTGTCTGAGAGAATATTGATTTTTTCCTCTGGGTTGCCCATATGCACCCTGTCTGTTATTAGTTTAGAGACAAAAAAAGCAGCGTGCATCTCGAGATAGAGGGTAAGGGGGTGAATGTGGTGAGTAGGAGGGAGAGGGAGAGAAAGAGAGAAAACAAGTGAGAGTAGTGACTTACAGAAAGAACGAGAGAGAGAGAGAGAGAGAGAGAGAGGGGAGAGAGAGAGAGAGAGAGAGAAGGGGGGGGAGGGAAAGAGAACAGTGTGAGAGAGAATGAGGTGTGGTGAGTGAGGATAAGTGTGTGTGAGAGAGAGAGACAGAAGGACAGGGAGACTACAGTTGGAATGAATGAATGAGTGTGTGAATGAGTGAGTGAGTAACAGACAGAAAGAGGAGAGGAGAAAACGAGAGTGAGAGGGAGAGAGAGATAACACGGATGACAATGAGAGTGAGTGTGAGTGTGACTGCGGACTTGTGAGAGTAGCTTGTGAGAGAAGAAAGGAGGGATGGATGGAGAAAGGGTGTGGGCAGAAAGAGAGAGACAGAGAGAGAGAGAGAGAGAGAGAGAGAGAAAGAGAAGTAGGTGGTCTGGCAAGTGGACTCCTGTGTGTTCTAGCCAGAGATGGTAGGATTAGCGAGAGATTATAGTGCCGATTACACAATGTCTTCGCTCTAATGATCTGCAATGTTTGTTCATCTTATCATCCTCACCGCACCATAGCTCCACACTGCAGCTGATATCAGATAACGTGGGGATTTAGTCCTCTGTCCCCTCCTCACCCCTCCTTTTTCCCTCCTCCCTGCCAAGCAGACTGGACACATGCCCTCCCTGCACCTCCCGGAGAGAGTCACAGAGAGGGTGCTGCCTCATGCCAATCACTGGACCACAGAGAACCAAGAATGACCACACAACGCACTTTAGCAACACCCTCCTCCCCTCCTCCCGGGAGAGCTTACCCACCCACACGTTGGCAACTGGCTTCGTACCCCTCAGCTCTGAGAGAAAGCCATTTCTCCTGACCATACCACCCCCACTAGGACACAGGTCTGAGCACTCAAACACCCACAGACACCAGAAAGCCCCCGGCTGGGGAAAAGCATTAGCCAAGCTCTCTCACGCTGTCTCTAGAGCTCTGTGTGTATTCATTGCTGGGATCTAGGGAGATTTGCACTAATGTGTACAGAGTATATTTGCATGATGGTGTGCTTGTGTGTTTGGGTTTCAGTGTATGTTTAAGAATTTGTACTGTGTGTGTGTTTCCTGGACTATGTTGGGAGGTTTTTTTTAAACCTTCCTTACAGGAGAATGTGTGTGAAATTGGGTTTATTAGTGTTAACAGGAGTTTTGTGTGTGTGTGGGGGGGGGGGGTGAGTGTGAGTGAGTGAGTGAGTGTGTGTATGTGTATGTGAGTGAATGTGTACGTGTGTACTAGAGTGTGTGCACTTCCCTCCATGCCTGCACGCCACTCTGATCTCCCCATTACAAGGTCGATTAAGCCACTAATCCCCAAAATACACGCGTCCAACAGCACGACAGTGAAGCAAGAGAAAAACTCGCTCAAAAGGAAAAAATGGGTTAAGATTTTTTTTCTCTCTCTCTCTTGCTCTCTCCCTCTCTGTCTCTCTCGGCTTAAGCCATGAACCAATGCCGTGTTCCACGGAGCATGAGCAAAGATATGTGTTCTACTGGCATCACCAATGTGGGGGGGATTAATGGAGATCTCGTCCCCGACGAACTATCTTAAAGAGCTTTACAAGGCCTTTCAGAACGCATCAGATCAGAGGAATTCAAAACATATGGAGTGTATTTCACCCCCAGACTTATACTTTAATTAAATTACTTTTTTCCCCTCCGCAAGTGTTCCTGGGAGCAGGCGAAGTTATTCAACGACACGCTGTGAATCTGTCTGTCAAGGCAAACACGTGTTGTAATGATAATGATTAGATACGATCGCGTTTGCAATATAGATGCAAATATTTGCAGTATGGAACGTACGATTTCATTTTCATTTCCGTTTTTATGCTTATTGAGATTATACTACTCTTCAACGTTTCCTCATCTCAACCTTCCATCTTTACCTCCCTCATAAGATTGCATGCTAGGAAGTAGCAATTACGGACGGTTTTAAAATGATACATTCTTTAGCTGGCTCTCTCTCACTCTCACTCTCTCTCTCTCTCTCTGCTCCCGGGATTGTGGGAGAATCGGCTTAACCTTTAATTAGTGTGAGAGGGAGTGTGAGCGGGCCGACGTGGCTCAATCACCGACCGGTCTGCTGGAGTGTGAGAGCCGAGCCATCATCATTTCTCCTTATTCCACACCACGTCTCATCTGCACTCCTCTCTCACGAGCCAAACCCCCCTCCCGCGCTTACCTCTGTGACTCTACGACGGCTCTATACCGCTTTCATCTCCTCGACTCTTCATGAGGTCTCGTGTAACGAATACGAGCATTTCGTTCGTCCACTCAAAAAAAAAAAAGAAAGACAGAAAGAAAGAAAGAAAGAAAGAAATATCTATTGAGGGATTTTCAATCCGTTCTTGTGAGGTTAGAATACCTATTGCTTTCCAGTTCTGAAATCGTTCACTAACGCTTCGATTCAAACACATCTCTCAAGTTTTTCATTCAAATGAAAGCGTAATAATGGTCTAATGCTCAATAACATAAGACGACAGAGGCCTCTAGAGAGTTATTTCATTCTAGTGTTCCAGGGAATTTTATGGCAGCTAATAGTGGCCAGTGCAATGACGCGATGTCCAGACAAAGTGCAGGCATCCGTAATCACACATCCACACATCCCATCTTTTCAAATGAAACAAAAAGTTTAATCAGCCTCTTAAATAGTAAATGCACAGAGTTTAACAAAGTTACGGAAGTTGTATGGAACTTCACTGTGTTTCAAGGTGTTGTACGGGCATGATGAGGAATGAATTGAAACAGCTGGGAGATTGATGTAACTCTGGTGTCAAGTTTTGAAAAACAGTGCTTACAAAAAAAAAATTATCATCAATATTTAAGCGTTAGACACCAAATGTTTTATTCTGTGCTTGATTTTGATTACAACAGACGGTCCGAATGTGTGTGGGAAAAATTAATTATCACAAGGCTTATTGGGTAATTAGGATATAGTAATGCATGTCATGAAAAGTCTTTTCATATTGCTTATTTATGATGCATAAATGGCTCGTTAATAACGCTGAGGGTTGAGCGGGATGTACTGTAACTATTTTGGCCGAACGGTCATTAATAATGGATTAGTCTCACCTTTTCTAAAGGTTTACCTCATGAATAACTAATTCAGAGAAAAGGCGGAAGGTGGGTGAGCAAGGGGGTATATCAATTAGATTTCTTTTTTTACTCATTTTCACTTGTGAAATGTAAGTCCAGTGTCCAGTGAGTGCTGTAAAAAAAAAATACACACACACACACACACACACACACACACGCATATATATATTTATATTTATTTATATATATATATATATGTGTGTGTGTGTGTGTGTGTGTGTGTGCATTTTCAGATTACAGCTCAATGTACCTTATTCTTTACCCCACACAAAGTCAGTGATGAGACAGATTTTCATTGTTATGAAACTGCTGGAGGGTTAGGGGAAAATGAAATATAAAACTTTTAGAACAAACTTTTAGAACTGTCATTCAAGACCAGCTGAACATACAGGCATACGTTCAGTAAAGGCATACGTACATACATGCATAAATAGTTACAAACTGTTGGAAACAAGCATATGTGTGTGTCTGTGTATATATGTTTTCATACATACATACATACACACACACACACACACACGCACACATATATATAATGTTTGTGTGTGTGAATCCTGTTTCAGTGGATGAATCTTGCTATTGCATAGTTTGCACAGTTTGTTGTTGGTTACAGAAAAGTACTAACACTCACTCCAGTGTGGAAAGTGAATGTCCCTCTGTCAGGTCAATATGTTTCAATAATAATCTGAATAAGGTTTGCCCTAAAGAAACAACCCTATGTTTCATTTCTTTTGAATGAACAACTTTGTACAAGTGTCATTTTGAAATAACTTCTCACCAAGATTAAAAGCAAAGTTGCAATATGCCCTGAAACCACATTTCCTAAACCAGAGCAAAAAGAGGGAAAATAACACACCCAGACCAGGTGTGGCTGACATTATTACTTACTTGTCAAAAAATCTCCAGTAAAAGCTTTGTTTCAGCTCTATTTACTCCTTGAAACCCTCTTGAGCTGTGATGTCGCCTGGGGTCTATGTATTTTGGTAAATTATTATTATTTTTATAGTGTAATTACATACTGTACCAGAGGACTGATGATGCTTCAGCAGGTGATCAATCTTCCAGTAATGAGACTCAAAGAGACCTAGTGAAGATTGAAAGCTTCTCACATGGATTGCACCTTATTCCGCTCGTAATCACGAGAAGTCTCGTGGGAGCATGGGCAGTGTTGCTTTAGCCAGCTGCTGTGGGACTGTACGTCTCCCAAGTCGCCCGGCGCACCAAACCCCCTCCCCCCACTCCAACCCCCCCCGCCCCCAACACCCACTCCCTCCGTCGCAGAAGCATCCACGGTACGGCACGTTTTTAAACAGAGGTGCGAGGAGAATGGGAATCCGTCAGAAAAAGTCAGAACAAACCATTTACAGGTTAAAAAGAAGGGCCAAGATTAAACATAATGGGTCGAAATTGAGAATAGAGAGGGAGAAGGAGTGAGTTATTAAATGAAACATTTTTCAAGTATCCAAAGGTGATTTAATTAAACGAAGGTCTTACTGCTCTTTAATTAGTTTTTTTTATTCTTTTTTTTTTCTTTCTTTCTGAGCTTTCCTTTCACTTCATCTGTATATTTTCTTCCATTGGCAGAGAGAGGACAGACTGCTGAGGTTTCTCACACCCGGGCCTCTCCTCATGTTTCATTAATATGCTGAACACAGCGCTGTTCTCATTTTAATCATTATGGTGGTTTGGCCTTTCATACACCCACACACACCACACACTGGGTGCGACCCTATAGAAAGCTTCATAATATCCGCATCTCACTTTTTCTCCATAAATGGTCATTCAGAATTACATAGCAAATGTAACAATACATGGCCCAGAGGAAAAAATAGAAAAAAGATATGTGTTATGTAGGTATTGGACTGGTTTGGCTGTTACTCTACATTTTTTTTTTTTTAGTATGAATATTTGGTGATAGCGATCATAATCCTGTGATTCACCTGCTCACAATATAGACCTCGATACCTGCACTGAAGAATCTGAAAATATCCATTTCAGCATCACTGTGGAATGCTAAAATGGATTTCTTAGTATGTTTGCCTGGTCGGGAGGGATGTAGGAAAATAGTGACTGAGGCAGGTAGATAGATGGATAGACAGAGAGAGAGAGAGAGAGAGAGAGAGAGAGAGAGACAGAAAGAGAGTTAAAATCATTCTTAGCACCTAAGAAAATTAGAAGCTATGAAATATTCAACAGATAAGAACCCCAGGCACTTTTTGATAAACCACATTACATGTTACCTACCCCCAAAAGTGAAAAAGAGGGTAAATGTGGGAGACAGAGGGGGAGATAGAGAGAGAGAGATAGAGAGAGAAAGAT
>NC_044507.1:16257043-16307043 GCF_902362185.1 Chanos chanos
ACTCCATTAATCTAGAGGCGGGAGATGACAGGCGCGCTATCTGCATGGCTCTGCCACACGCGCGCTTTCTGGTTTAGCCGGCTGCTTGAAACACAGGTAATATAAGCGGCGAGTGAGATAACGGCATGATAGATTGTCTCCCGCCGTTTTGATAGGGATCCGCCGATGTAATACCTCGTCGTCTCTGGTAATAACGGGGAAAAAAAAAGTCATTTGAGAGTGTGATTTGATTTTAATTAATAAAATTCGAGCCAAAATCGTGGACAGCGGGTGGTTTTGAGTGTAACAGCACGTTGAAAAGCTCCGTCGAATTCAGTCTCCTGATGACAAATGTCTCGGAGCTGTCTGCTGCATGTGTGGGTTGAGGGGGGAGTTGCAGATTCATAAAGGAAAGGGCCGGAAGCGTGATTACTAAAGTGAATCCATCAATCTGTTTCTCAGAGCGCTTTCCAAACTGCTTATTGAAGTCCAATTTCTTAGGACAAGCCAATCCAAGAGTGCACTCACACCTTTGTGTGCGCTGGAACCTTTGATGAGCAATAAGCAATTTTCACCATGGCAGAAATGTTTTTTTTTTTTTTTTCCGTTAGCAATTTGGTTGTGTCAACATGTGAGGAAAAAGAAGGATGTTCTTTTGGCTGTGAATTGTGGAGCTCTGGGGTGGGGATGTGCGTGTAGGAAGGTGAAGGTTCAGTGACTTTGTCTGGTTGAAGCCGGTTATTACTCGGAGCTCCACTAGGTGTCTCTCTTTAGACAGTGTGGGCAGACAGAGGTCAGAGTGAAGCCAGGTCAACGTCAAAATGTCAGCTCCCTCAGCCAACCTGTCGCTTTGTGTATCTGTCTGTTCCTAAGCCTGTATCTGTATTTTCTTTGAATCACATGTATTTACTGACGTTTTTCCTGGCTTTGCGCTACAATCGTGTGTATGCCTTAGAACCAAAATCTTTATAGCGGGGTCAGTTTTTAGGCAGTCATTAGGCTTAACTTTTTAACCACACACTAATTAAGAACTGGATAACCAGTTAAGAGTGCTATCAATCCAATCAGTTAAGTGACCCAGTGGACTACTAAGTTCAAACAAAAGTCTGCTCACCAACCAGCCTCCAAGAATGACTTCAAACACCTGACCCGCGTATGCCAGGCTCTGGGAAGCAGGCGGGGTGTTTTCCTCTGTTCACCCATCCACACGTTCACATGGATAAATCACTTAGTAAAAAAATCACGTGAAGCCCATCAGGCAATTTAATTTTCTGTTTTGTGAATAACAAACATTTCTCTCCTATTCACCTTCATTTGCCAGGACATTTGCTAGAAACCTCCATAATTAATGTTTTGCACCAATTAATAATTGCTGATCTTATTACAAAACAAACAAATGAGAAATTACATATGGAGATTTTTTGCGTGAGGTGTGACCAGTAGTCCTTAGCTTGCCTTTGGTAAATGTTGTTGTCCACACAAATGTGAATTTATACTGTGTTAAAGGAGGGTAGAATATTTCTTTTGATAATGCTTGAAGCCAGGCAGTATCCTTTCACTGGCTCACTGTGCAGTTGGCCATGCTGAATGTATAATCAGCTTTCATTACCACAGCTAGAGAGCGGAGAGAGAGAGGGAGAGAGAGATGGAGAGAGAGAGGGATGGAGATGAAGACTGGTGGAGTTGGGGGTGGAACAGGCCTGTATGAACAGCAGATGTAAAATGCCCCTTTTAATGATTTCTCCGTTGCTGTCATCCACTATAGCCGAAAGATAAACAGAGGACATTCCTTTTTACCAAAGAATTCAGGTTTTAATTTTTGGCATGCACACGTTGTGTGCGCGTGTGTGTGTGTGTGTGTGTCTGTCTGTCTGTGTGCTTGTAATGGTGGGTATGGATGTGTGCTTGGATAATTTGTACGTTAGTTTATGTGTGGGCATGTGTGTACGATAGAAGGATTTTTGTGAGAGATGGAGAGGTGGTGGGTTGTTAGGAGAGTGTGTCTGTGCGTTTATGCACATGCATGTGATGGGTGTAAATTTGAGTCTCTATTTCTCTCTCTTTTCTCTGTCTCTCTGTATCTTTCTCTCTCTCTCTCTCTCTCGCTCTCTCTCTCTCTCTCTGTGAGTGTGTGTCTGTATACAGTTTTACTCCTCTTAATGTGATCAGTCTGTAAACAGTATTA
This sequence comes from Chanos chanos, assembly GCF_902362185.1. NCBI lineage: Eukaryota > Metazoa > Chordata > Actinopteri > Gonorynchiformes > Chanidae > Chanos > Chanos chanos. Next base: position 16,259,208 of record NC_044507.1, read on the forward strand.
AGGAGAGTTGAGACCCTATTTTGGTGGCCATAGCCCTGCTGTTGCTAATTGGAATGAATGATTATCAGTGGTTTGTTTGTCCTTCTCAATACCTTTCTCTGCATCTCTCTTCTACCACCTCCTCTCCACTCGCTTTTTTTTTCATTTCTCTCACTCTCCTCCCGTCTCTTATCTCCCTCTTTTCCTCGCATTTTCTCTCCCCTCCTCCGTCTCCCTCTCCTTCATGTTTGTTAATAGCTTCTCGGCTCATTGATAACACAGATGTTTTTTTAATAAAACTTTAAAAATGTTTAAGTGGACAAAAACGACAACTCTCTTCTCTCTTCCCTCTCTCTCTCGCTCTCTCTCTCTCTCTCTCTCTCTCTCACCCACTCCTGCTCTCTCACTCTCCCTCTCTTTCTCTCTCTCTCTCTCTCTCTTTCTCTCTCTCTCTCACCCACTCCTGCTCTCTCACTCTCCCTCTCTCTCTCTCTCTCTCTCTCTCATGATTGGCTTTGAGCACAGTATGTGTGGCGTGTGAATTACATTCAAGGCATTCAAATAGGCTTTCCTAAAATTCCTTTTAGAGCAGTGACTACTAAAAATGCAAAAAGTGCATACCATTTATAGAAAAACCCTGTTACACTGTGCGTGAACTAAGCAGTCTCTTTAGCAATCTCTTGACAGTATGTCAAATACCGTGTATGTGTGTGTGTGTGTATGTGTGTGTTGTATTGTAGTCAAGCACAGTTGTAACACCTGCAAGGATTGATTCTAATGAATCATTATTATAATTGCTTTTATTTGTGCGAGCGCGGCAAACGTGATCCGTATCTGCTGGGTATTTATCACACTGTTGTGTTTGTTGGATGTTTTGACAATATGAGTTTCTGTTTCGGCACTCAAAACCCTACCTGTAGGTGGGAACGTTGTTAAGGGTTGGCTTGACGTAAAAAGGCCTAATTTGGAGGTGTGATTGATGGTTTAATATTGCTGCCTGCAACCCTGCTGCCCCTCTTCTACCCAATGAAGCTGCAGGCGGGCACGACGCTAAGGCAGCGCGCGTGTGTAATGTCACAATCTATTCCCTCTGTGCAGGAAAAAAATGCAGAGGATATTAAACTGAGTCCAACTCTCTCTGTGTGTGTGTGTGTGTGTGTGTGTGTGTGTGTGCATGAATGGATGTGTGTACGCATGTGCACGTGTGTGCGTGTACGTGTGTGTGTACGCACAAAAAAGGGCATGTACGCGCATGTGTGTGTGCGAATGTATGCGAGCGTGCATGTATGTGGTATGTATGTGTGTACGTGTGTGTGTGTGTGTGTGTGTGTGTGAGAGAGAGAGTGTGAGAGAGAGAGAGAGACAGAGAGAGAGAGAAAGATGAGGGGTGGTTGCTCTGTTTACATGTGGACTGCATATTGAAAAGAAGAGAATGTTATAGCATATGCAGCACCAGTGTTGCAGTCATGGAGGCTGATTTGTGTGTGTGTGTGTGTGCATGTGTGCGTGTGTGTGTGTGTATGTGTGTGTGTGTGATGGAAGCTGTGAGTGTGTGTGTGTGGGTGGGTGGGGGTGTTGAATGCATTTCATGCATACATAGAATAACAGGTAGTTTTCATCCAGCAGGATCCAGTGACCTTGCTGTTAGGTCATAAAATGATATGAATTTGACATTTTTTGAGGAGACACAGTATACACATGATTTCTTTCCTTTGGTGCCTTTTCTCACTCTGCCAGTCCTTTACTTCTCTATACAATATTATTTCCTGTCTTTTTCAATCTGTTGTTTTCCCATCTCTGTGCACTTTCTCTCTCTCTCTCTCTCTTTTTTGCATTCTCTTAAATTCGCATTGTTCGATCTTCATTGTCCTTGAGCAGGTTTTTTCCCCACAAACCCAGACATACACGGTTATAGCTGTGCACCCACTCAACTTTATGAAACCGAGTGAGTGAGTGAGTGAGTGAGTATGTGCGTGAATGCATGAGTGAGTCACTGTTTGTGTGTGAGTGAGAGAGTGTGTCAGTGTGTTTATGAGTGTGTGTGAATGAGAAAGTGAGTCAATGAGTGTGTGGGGGTGAGTCAGTGTGTATGAGTATGTGTGTGTGAGTGAGCGAGTGTGTGTGTCAGTGCGTCAGTCAGTAAGTGTGTGAGTGAGTGAGTGAGTGAGTGAGTGAGTCATTTAGTGTGTGGTTAAGCCCGTGAATGTATAAATGACTAAGCAAGTGTGTGTGAACGAGTGTATGTCAGTTAGTGAGTGAGTGAGCGAGTCAGTGTGTGAGTCAATGAGTGAGTCAGTGTGTGTTAATGAGTGAGCAAGCGAGTGTGTGTGTCATTGAGTGTACGTGTGAGTAAGTCAGTGTTTCTGTGTGTGTGTTTGTGTGTGTGTATGTGTGTGTGTGAGAGAGAGACTTAGTCAGCGAGTGAGTCAGTGTGTGTGTGAGTGTGTGAGAGAGTGAGTCAGTGTGTGTGTGTGTGAGTGTGTGAGAGAGTGAGTCAGTGTGTGTGTGTGAGTGTGTGAGAGAGTGAGGCAGTGTGTGTGTGAATATGTGACAGAGTGAGTCAGTGTGTGTGCGAGTGTGTGAGACAGTGAGTCAGTGTGTGTGTGAGTGTGTGAATGCCCTTATTTATAGCATCTGCTGAACCCCACTGCTGCTTCTTTTCATCTCTCTCCCTGTCTCTCTCTCTGTCTCCCTGTCTCTCTGCCCCTCTCTCTGTCTCCCTGTCTCTCTGTCCCTCTCTCTCTCTGATGAGTGTTTCTCCACTCTTCAACCTCCTCCACTCCCTCCCCATGTTTAGTTTTTTTGAAGACAGGCAGTACCTGAAGAGAGGACTGTACAGCCCAAGATTACAGCGCATTTCAAAGGGGTTTCTGAGAGGGGTAACTTGCGGTGATTTTACACACACACACACACACACACACACACAGAGGTCTTGATCAGCAGTGTTTTCATTGATCACTCAGGGGATCAATACATATATTTCACAGATGAAAGAGAGGATGAAATAAACAAAAAAAACTTAATGTTCACACTAGCACACTGCAGTGTACAAATTAAACATCTGCAAAATAATAATCAAGAAAAATATGAATTCTTTCACTCTCTCCTCTCTCTCTCTCTCTCTTTCTCTCTCTCTCTCTTGCGTGCGCTCAAATAGTTGTTGTGCTAATATGTTTTTAATGTCTGTTTGAAATGGTCGACATCTCTAATTTGTTTTTATATAAGCTTAGTGCCTATGCGGTCTGAGGACATCAAAGCGGCAGAAATAGCAGTTCCCATTAAGCAGTCTTTCCCTCTCATTTATTCTCCCGCGCTTCACTTGCCAGGCTGTCCACATGGAGAGCTTTTACAAACTGCCTGTGAAGTAAAGAGAGTTACAACTTAAACAATTTATGTTCTGGAAAATACTACCCATATTACCTCCCCCCCGCCCGCCCCCCACCTTCTTCTTTTTTTTTTTTTAAAGCATGAACAACAATGTTTGAAGCCAGTCAGGTATGGCCGTAAGCACTTTTTCCCCATAGATGTTGTTTAAAAAAAAAAACCCACCAGCAACAACAACAAAAAAAACCCCAAATAACGATCAGTCGCCCACGACGGTAATTGTTTCTCTTCTGAAATCCAGTAAACTCAAGCGTTGTCAGGAAATTCAGGAGACTGACAGACCTCCAAAAGGATTCCTGCAAGATGGGCCAGGAATGGGGGGGTGGGGGGGGGGGGGGGGTGCAATTGAATCGGAGTAAATCCATTTGCAACGCTGGCTCCCTTCACCTTAGAGACTCGGAGAGTGTAAAGCTCTCTGAAAATGTCTTTCAACGGTCACCGACTTGGCCGACAGGCTGGCTTTACCACAGACGGGGAAAGATTTGCCCAAGCTATTAGCACACGTCCAAAACCGATAGCGATACCAAAAAGAACCCGCAACGCTGACCGCATCTGTCTTAGAGATCTGACGTATCGACCACATCGTCTGAATTCGCTACGGATTTTTTCCGAGGCCCTAAAAGAACTTTTACCTGTGCGGAAGACACAAACATATCTGTAATATTCATCGTACTCAGGTTTAACTTTGTGACCGTCAAGTGCGGTTTGGATGGTCATTATAAATCAGGGTATACTCATAACATTAGGAACCTTGCTTCTTTTAGTACCTTTGCGAAAGTGTTTGACTGGTGAAAAGATATGTCTAGCGTCAGATATCCCAGTTAATCCAGCAATATGAATTTGTTGGTTGTTAATAGGGAAGATATCATAGTAATCTCTAGAATCCACAGTAGAAGTTTCTTACAAACAAACACACACACACACACACACACACACACACACACAATCAACTTTGGCAGAAAGTGGTTCCCTTAATCATTTGAAAACTGGTGTTGTAGTGAGTGTGGCCCAGGCTGATGTGTGACAATATGCTATCCCTTTCTAAATGTATTTCAAGGCAGGCTTAGTCTTCAAGTTCCATTAGACCTCCCTTTAATTTGATGTAAGGAGGAGGAATTAGTTTGCCAGTGGAAAGATAATACAGATAGTGGGATGCGAGAGAATGTTGACCGAGCTCGTCTCAGGTTGTCATAACATCACCAAGATCTTAGCCTCACACTTAATTGGATTAGTCGGGTGAGAATTATTCTTATTTATTTATTTTTGTACCTTCCATTTGAAACATTTCTTAATCTATGATTTACCCACAGGCTTGTGTTGACCAACAGTTTTCTGCTAACTGTGGCTTATGAACTGACATGTGGCTGTAATGACTTAAGCCTTTCTGTGACTCTACGGCTTCGCCAACTGTTATGATGCTGTGGAGTTCAGAGCGTTCTACTGTTTGCACTCCATTATGAGACGGAAATAATCGCAAAAACTTCAACACGAGGGGGTTATTTTTGAGACGAGGAAAGAACAAAAAAAAAACGATAATGCAAATCACGCGGCCCAATCGCAGATTTTATTATTCTCCTCGTACTTCATGTTGCTGTGGTAACTATTTAAAAATCAGCAGGTCTGTGGTGTGTGTGCACAGATGGATGGTGTAACTCTGTGTGTGTGTGTGTGTGTGTGTGTGTGTGTGTGTGTGTGCATGCGAGCATGTGTGTGTGGGGGTATACATGCATGGGTGTATGTGTGTGTGTGTGTGTGTGTCTATATGTGCATTCTTATCAATTCAAGGATACATTTATGCCCACAGCAGTGCCTTTGACGGGTTAATTTGAAAAGCAGATGAAGTTACATACACAGAGATGCAAGGCTTACAATGAAAGAGGAATACTTGTGGCATGAAAGGGGGAGGCAGCTTAAAAAGAGAATGAGAAAGAGTGACGGAGAAGAGAAGGACTGGGAGTCCGAGTGGGAGGTGACTGGACAGGAAGAAAAAAGAGAGAGGAGGGAGGATGGATACACACACACACACACACACACACATGCACACACACAAACACACATACACACACTCACACACACACACACACACACACACACATGCACACACACAAACACACACATGCACACACACAGAGACAAACACACACACACACACACACACACACACACAGAGACACACACACAAACACACACATGCACACACACAGAGACAAACACACACACACACACACACACACACATGCACACACACATACACACACACACAGACAAACACACACACACACACACACACATGCACACAAACACACACACACACATACACACGTATGCATTCTTAGGGGGCGGATATAATGTTTTCTTTGTGATATGTGACGATGTTCTATTAATAAAAGTGACGACACAGTGTAGACAGTAGCAACTTAACTCTCTCTCTCTCTCTCTCTCTCTCTCTCGCAGCTCATATTATTACCTGTCATTACATCCCTCATTTGGCTTGGGCCCAGAATATTGATCATGGCCAATAACTCAGTCACGCTCTGGTCCTGCCCATCCATCTCTATCTCACACCTCGTCATTTCACAGTCGTCTCTTTCTCTCTCTCTCTCTCTCTCTCTCTCTGCCCCTCCACACTTCTACGCGTTCCCGTACAGCCGACTTCCACCTCACTGTGTCATATCTCTCCATTTGGTCTCAAGTCTTTCTCAAATGCTCCTCCTTTGTCTCACATGTCACTTTTTTCACCTCTCTGGCGTTATACTTTCATATCTTCTTAAGTCTATCATTTTATCGAAAGACATTAACCTCCCGTGTAATCTATTATCTTACAACCGATCAGATCTTGATTTCTTGATCGCAAACCCACTTATATACCTCAGTCAATTATGTTCGATCATGTAGTCTCATCCACAGTGTCTCTGAGCCTCTCTCTCTAAAGTATATTACCCCAGCATATCAAATATAATCTCATAAAATCTCATACTCTACTGCCTTATTTCAACCTCTGTCTCTCTCTCTTTCTCTCTCTCTCATACGTAGACACACACACACATGCACGCGTGCGCACACACACACACACACACACATGCCCTCTGATATCGCTCGGTGTCATCTCGCACATGTGTATAAATGTGTATTACTCAACACTTCCTTTGTTCTGTTATTCTCACCCTCTCTTCTTGTTTCCTTCTCATACTGTGCTTGCAAATCTTTCCGTCCATCACCAGCTCTTTATTTCGTTTTCTTCACACCCTCCTATGTTCACCATGTCTGTCCTTTCTCACTGTCCCTCCAAGACTATTACCCTGCATCAGCATGGGCATTCTGTCCTCCATCTGAAAAACAAACACAGACTCGCTCACACACACACACACACACGCATACACACACACACATACATGCATACACACACACACATACACACACACACGCCCACGCGCAAGTCTTCAAAACGCCTCATCTTCACACTTCTTCACGCTAATTCTCTGTCTCATAGCCTCGTATGTCATTGTCTTAACTTCACATCTCTCAGCGTATCAAATCAAACCCTTTCATTTCCCTCAACTTCTCATATCTGTCTCATATATTCTCATGCTAACATTTTGTCAAGCTAGGATGAATCATCAATCAATATTTCAACAGATACAATATTAAAGTAGGCCATGAGAGGCAAAGATTAAATCCTGCTGTCTTTACTTTCCAAACTGCTGAAGCTATATTCTTACTCATACTGGCTTGTTTGTTTGTCCATCAAAAATTCACCATTTTAATAAACAGAGATGTTTGACGTGTGAGGAATGTGAGATATGTCGATTTCTATGTCATATTCACGTTTCTCATTTTTAATTTTTTTTCTTCGTATTTAACAAAAAAAAATCGAATTACGCTTTCAGTATTTTTTTTTTTTTTGCACTGTTGTGTTAAATAAAAACTATTAAGGTGCTTTTCTCACACTGCTGCCATTAGTTTCATTCAAACGTTAGGGGAAAAAACTGAGGTGACTTTAAAAATCACCCTTTTGACTGAGGTCGATTTGGTCCCTGTTTCTCACAACTTCTCACGTATTTCTCCATCATATTCTCCAATTATCTCTGAAGTCCATCAGATCTGAGGGACTGATCTCATTACTCAGTCTCTCTCACACACACTGGCTTATTTAGGGCTGGGATTTGAAGTCATTTGATGGTCAGCATGGTTCACAGTGGAAGACCTGCCTTGGAGAAAAAGAGAGAAAATGTCAGATAAAGGAACACTGTTCTGTTATCTCATCAGCTCATATCAGACTTTGCCATAGCAAAGGTCAATCTTTCCCTCCTTTCCATTTTCTCTTTCTCTCTCTCTCTCTCTCTCTCCCTCTCTCTCTCTATTCTTTTCTCTCTCTTTCTCCTGGTCTTTTGTATGCACCCCCATCTACCCGAAGCCATCTGTACGTGTATTTACTTCATTGATTCTAATTGAATTTGGATGGACTGAGCCCTTCAGACAATTGTCTGCTGTGAATCCAGAGATGGATATTTTTAGGCTTCTGCTCCCGTCCTGGCAGATTAATGGGAGCAGACCACAGAGGACAGGGCTAAAGGAGCGATCAATTTTGTCATAATTCTGTATTTACACATCATCTCATCTATGGCGACAGACACACAAGAGGCAAGAGAACCAACCGTAATTACTCATCAGCGTTTGCTTTTAATGGAGACATTTCTATTGTTGCCACTGAGAGAGAGACACACACACACACAGAGAGAGAGAGAGAGAGAGAGAGAGAGAGAAAGAGACAGAGAGACAGAAGGGGCGAGACAAAGAGACAAACAGACAGTCAGAGAGAGACAGAGGGGGTGTAAAACAGAGAGACAATAACAATAATAACAGTGATTATAACAGCGTTATTATCATGGATGCTATACATATGTGTGTGTGTGTGTGTGCGCGCGTGCGTGTGTGTGTGTTTGCCTGTCTTCCTATGTTCACCTCTGTCTTATTAATTGTAATTGTAATCTACGGTATCTGTTTTGGCAATATTGTACATTTGAACAGTCATGCCAATAATGCACTTGAACTTTAACCTGAGAAAGAGAAAGAGAGAGAGAGAGAAAGGGAGAGAGAGAGAGAGAGAGAGAGGGGGAGAGAGAAAGAGAGTGAGAGTTTTGTCACAGGGATAGAAGGCAATAAAACTAATCTGATTTCATGAACTGAGAACAGTGCATCAACCTAAAAATGTGACTTGAATGACAAACTTATAAAACCTTCACGGATGTGGTACATTTTATCTTTAAAGCTTCCAGTCTTTTCTCTTTTTTCTTTGTCTTGTCTTCCTCCTCTGTCAGACCAGAGCTGTCCCACAGGCTTTTGTCCTAAGCCCTTGACCAGCTCTATCCAGACACACTTCACGCAATCAGGATCCACACGTACCACTGTTTGTGTGAGAGTTACAGACAGACCTGGCAACTTGATCCAATTTCAGCTGATGTTGCACTGAAAAGGTTCCTGCCAGCATAAACTCTAAACTCTCCCTCCCTGTCTGTCCATGCTTTCCTCTCTCTCTCTCACTCCGTGTGTGTATGTGTGTGTGTGAGTGTGTGTGTTCTGTGTTCGTGCGGGGGTGTCTGTGTAGGTTTTAGGAAGCAGGACGTGAGAAGAGAACAAGACAGAGCTGGGAAATGTGCTTGCCCTGAGAGCCCAAAATGTGTTTGTGTGGGCGTGTATATTACAATTTACATGGGCAGCAAGAGAGGGCTGAATATGCAAAAAAACAAAACAAAAAACAAACCCAAAGCTGGTCACTTCAGAACATACCAACACAAGACCAGATATGTAGCTGGGGGGGGGGCACTACATGCCATCATGATGCACAGCACAGTTGACTTGACCTCTTATGGTCCAGCTGTTGTTCAGATATCCGTCTAAAGCCCTTAAGCATTCGGCTCCAAGCGTTACAAGCAATTAGGGCGGTGCATGTCCCGCTCTCCCTGGGCTCCGCCTTTCAAAGCACCTCTACACGTCTTGACAACATGAATTTCACAGTTGTTTTTACTGAACCTGTTGGTAAGGAGTCGTTTCCACTGCCAATGTAATTATCCAGAGATGGATTTCTCACCTGCCTGCTGTTCTGTAGAGCTCCCCCTGCTGGCCCTGAATTAAACATCAAGCTCTTATTCACTTCTCTGCTTTGTAATACAGAGCGGTGTCTCTGTACACTGTATGGGCTGCACTTTCTGATGAAGAACGACATACGGAAACTCCTTCATCTGTAATTCATGTACACACTAATTATTCTCATTTTAAACATGAGCCTGTATTCCTAACGAGCTTGCAAGCCTGTGCGTGGGAGTGTGTGTATGTGTGTATGTGTGCGCGCGCGTGTGTGTACGTGCATCTTTGTTGAGGTTGATCGGGCGTGGCAGGTTGTCAGCAGTAAAGGAATTTAAAAAAGGAGGATTTTTGAACTTCTTCATGTTAGAAGTCATTTTGATCAATGTCTTCAGTAGCTCCGGTTTGCTGCAGGGCAGTGTGAACTGCTGAGAAATGAATTCCTGTGTGTGTGTGTGTGTGTGTGCGTGTGTGTGTGAATAAGTGCCTTTTGATCTTTTTGTGTCGAGTGCTGTGAGGATATCTAGCATGCGTGTCAGCAGCCGAAAGTGGATGTGTTAAACTGGTCAGGTCATTACGTTTGGGCTCACTGAGATGTGTCTTTGGACTGAGGGGTTTGTAGATGCTGGTGATGCTGCCCGGCTAACGAACCAACGCGCACTCTTAGTGATCATAATGCAAAGCAACACAGCTGCAACCAGTTACACGCAGCCAGTTACGCACAGCCTGTTACACACAGCCAGTTACATACACCCTGTTACACGCAAGCAGTTACACACGGCCCGTTACACACAGCCAGTTACATGCAGAGTTGAATGTGCACTGACAGGCTTTTAAAAGCACAGTAAATGGGATTAAATTGCCCTTTTTTGCTCCTCTGTGTTGATGTTCAGATAAGTGTCTTAGACAGCTGCTCAGATAAACACTAAAAGCCCTTTTTCATTACACCAAGAATTCAGATTTCTAAGTGGATAATTTTGTTCCTTCAGGTTTGAAGAGATCAGTAAAGGGTGCAGGTGAAAAATGAAAACTAGAACTCCCACACAAAACCAAAACTAAAAGCAACACTGCTGAGAAGGACACAGAAGTGGCAGGGTTTTTTTTTTTTTTCTTTCTTTCTTTTTTTTTTCTTTTTTTTTTTTTGATGATGATGATGAATTGAAAGGTCGTGAGACTTTTACTCAATTCATTCCTGACACGGATGAAAATTACACATCAAGAGTTATTGCTAGCAATTCTGAAAAAAGGTCTATGCTAATCCCCAAAATTCTCAGTAGGAAAACTGTTCATGGGAAAATATAGTGATTTGGAATAACAGGTGATTGGCCATGGTCAGGGCAAAAGACTCACTGCGAAGATTTCAAGATTACGTAGATTACAACTGCATACTGCTTTATTTAGGAAAACTACTTTGTTTTGTTTTCTGTCTAAAAGTGCTATGTATGTAACAGCAAAATAATTCAGTGTTTTTAAATAGATGAACAGTGTTTTTAATGCAGATGAACATGCTACAATGAATCAAATGGAAACATCTATTTTTAATATCATATATGGTTCCTTATCAATAAAATAAATTTTAAAAAATAATAATAATGACAATTGTCTTTATGAACCTGTAGTAATGCTGAAAGGTCAATGCACTAAACTAAACTAAACTAGAAGCCATTAGCTTCAACATGACATGGACTCCTTGCTGAAATGGAGTTTTCAGTGGAAAAATACAGATCACTGAAATGAAATCTGCTTTGTTTGGGAGGGGAAATCGCCCAAACTGTCATGGCTAAATGCATTTTTATAGAAGAAAAACAGATATTGGAGAGAGGCGCCAGTAGCCAGACATGGCCAGTAAAAAATTCTACAGTATAAAGACAGCATATTACAAATTAATATAATATCAGCGTGAGGGACCCCGTGCAGTCCTGTGAGATGACAGGGTTTTAATGCAAGTCAAACATGGGTTTTGTGCTCTCGTCCGCATGCAGAGAATCTCTGTGCAGCTCTGGATTACAGATCCTCCCCTGGCAGCTGATATTATTCAATATAATCTGCATAATCTATAATCATCTCTGAAACGCTTTGACCGTACCGCTTCCGCTGATGGACACGGCATTTGTAAAAACTCATCTAAACAGAATACTCTGGAAGGGCGAACATCCCTTTTTTTTTCTGTGACATTCTTTTTTCTCTGGCTTGTTTCTCTCACTCCTTTCTCTCAAAGAAGGAAAAGATGGATTGAATTTACTCTAGGTAGTGGGAAGAGAAGAATTGCTAATGTTTTCATGATCCAAGACAATGTTGTAATGACTTAACCTTTTTTTTCTTTCACCGAGGAAGGAGGGATGAAAAGAAAAAAAGGCTTAGTTTGTAGCACTTTCACAGTTTGCTGAGACAGCAGTGTGTGTGTGTGTGTGTGTGTGTGTGTGTGTGTGTGTGTGTGTGTGAGTGTGTGTGTGTGTGTGTGTGTGTGTGTGTGTGTGTGTGTGTGTGTGTACGCGCGGGGGCACAGGTGTAGAGGCAGGGGGTCCATGTATATTTACTAAGTCCTCTCTCCATCCATCAAAAGCCACAGAATATCGTCTGCTTCTGCCTGTCAGTGTCCTGTTTCATTCTCTGTCCACTTATTCAAACTCTGGACCTGCTAACCATTTTCGTTTATGTGCATTTTTAAAAGCCTTTCCCCTCCTCCTCCCCCTCCTCCTCCCATGTCTACCTTTCTATCTCTCCTTCCTCTTTTTCTGCTGTCCATTTCCTCTCATTGCTGACCCCTCTTTTCTCTCTCTCTCTCTCTCTCTCTCCCCCTCTCCACCACCCCAACCCCCCATCCCCATATCTGTCCTGCCCTCTGTTCTTCTCTAATTTCTCTCTCTCTGTCTCGCTCTCTGCCAGCTGGTTGGTGCTGGTAATTTGAGCCCACTAGGGTGGTTTGTCCTCTGTGTTGATGGAGAGATGGGATAGTGTGTTGAGAGATGGTAACATGGTGTCGCAATCGTTCAGACTGCATGGATCAGTAACACTCTGTGTTAGGGTGTTAGGTAGAGGGGAAGTGCAAATGAGTATGGAGAGAGAGAGAGAGAGAGAGAGAGAGAGAGAGAGAGAGAGAAGTTAACAGTGGAGGTCCCTCAGTAGCAGATGTGATATTTGCTGTGATGGTAAAGTCCATTCACACCTGAGATGGAAGGTAGCATCAGGACTTTCTGCCTGGTTCCACATATGTTCCTGTCCATGTGTGTATTTGTGCATGTTCACTCAAGTGTAAGCACAGGCTTGACAGTGGAAGCTGTATTTGTGTGCTGTAATGGTCTGTTTATGTTAGCATGTTTGCAGCATACATATGTGAGCGTGTTAGACCATGATACATGTTTGAGTCATGTTTGTGTGTGTGTGTGTGTGTGTGTGTGTGTGTGTGTGTGTGTTTGTGTGCATGTGCTGCAGAGAAAGTACTTGCGTCTGTGCCAAAGAAATTCCATCCAGGAGAAAAACAATCTCTCTCTCTCTCTCTCCCCCTCTCTCTCTGTCTCTCACTCTCTCTCTCTCTGGGCACAGAGGGTATGTACAGTAATGCCCCCCCCCCCCACACACACACACATCCAGCCAAAGTGAGAGAGGAGAAAAAAGGAGAGAGAGAGAGAGAGAGAGAGAGAGAAGCTGCTTTGGAGTGTTTTAATATGTTTTTCTGTCTCTCTGTCTCCTGGCCCTCCCCCATCTGGGGACAACACTAATGACATTAAGTCAGGGACAGCACAGTTCCAAGTCTGCAGGGCTGGCAGTCTGCTGGTCTGGCCCCTAAACCACTCTACAGCTAATCCCATCCTCTCTCTAGCCTCCTCTCCACCAGAGACAGGAAGAGAAATCTAATAAATAAATGAGAGGATGCGGGAGAAAAAAAAAAAGAAATATATAAATTACGTTCTCGGTTCTCGTAAATCATGTTGCGAACTTCCAGTAGACAGGTGGGCGGAGCTTAAGAGCAGAGGAGACATAGAGAAAGAAAGGAAGAGGAGAAGAGGAAGAGAGAGAGAGAGAGAGAGGGAGACAGAGACAGAGTGTGTATGCGGGAAGCATCTCCATTCCTCCCTCTGCCTGGGGAGGGCTCTTGGGACTTGGCGTCGAGGTGTTTTTAATTGATTTTTGATTAGACAGACATGGGGGGGTCCATTAGCATGAGAGGGATGAAACCATGAAAAGAGATAGAGAGAGAGAGAGAGAGAGAGAGAGAGAGAGAGAGAGAGAGAGAGAGAGAGAGAGAGAAAGGTGTAGAAAACGTGAGGAGGTAATGGTTGGAGTGGCATTTCTGATATGCACCACAGGGACAGACGCGGCATCTCTCGCTTTTACTCAAACTCTTTCACTGCTTAATTGACTCAGTTATTTGGCTTAATTAGTCACAATTACCCCGGAGTTCAAGGTACTCAGTGCATGATGATGGAGGCGAGAACTTTTTTCAAATCTCACTCACACACTCACACATACATGTACACACATACACACACACATATACATGAAAACACACAACCACATACACACACACACACACACACACACACACACACAACCACATAGTATTACTGTCTGACAGAAGCATGCACACATACAAAAACATTTACAGGCATCCACAGAGGTGAATTAAAATTTCATTAGTCGAAAACACACTGATAGGTTCCGAGTAACTCACATAAATATTCATCACCTCGCTCTCAGTCACACATAAACAGAGAATTATGAACTAGTCCTGTGTTTAAATATGATCAGAAAAACACTCCAAAAATTCCACTCCCCGAGCCGACTCCAAGTGCCAGAGACGTGATCAATACAACGTTTCCACTGATGTGACATTAGCTTTTACAGTCTCTTGGTTTATTTAGATAGATTTCTTTCTGGGGTTTTTTTTTTTTCCCCCCCCACGATTTCTTTGCTTCGCTTGTGCTCCTTTAGGAACTAGGGAAGTGTGAGGAAAGAAAAGAATTGGATACTTTGGTCACGCTAGATTTACACTTCAAGACTATTTCGCCGTGTAACTTTCAAACTCATTTCTGCTTCCTTGACTTCCTTCCGCCTCTGGATACTCGATGTGCCCCTGGACGTGAATAACCCGGTCCCAACCCACTTAAACGCAGGCACGGACTTGCACACGTCGACATTTTCTTAAAACCGTGACCACCCCCCGCCCCCGTCCCCGACCCTCAAACACCCCCCCCAAACCCCAGCTCCATCGCCCCAAAACAATGCACGCTGCGCTTTTCCCTATTACCCAGCGTGCTTTCCTAATATCCCGGCCCTAATCTTCATACACTGGCGCCGGCCAGAGGATGAGAGTAATAATGGAGTGATGATGATGACCATAGAGGAAGAATGAAATTGGGTACAAAATGATAGGGTGATGTGGGGGTTGCTTATGGACCTAAGTTACAGGAGCTCGGTTCTTCGCTAATTGTAGCTCATGACTAATTGGCGTATTAGCAAGGCACGTCGAAGGGCGTTAGTGAAGGCTTAAAGGGACACCCCAAGCTCATTATACTCTCATATTCCGGGCAGAGGAGATTGTTTGGAAAAATAAAAAGAAATCCTCCAATTGGTCAGGTGAGAATGGTAATTAAGAAACTGCACCATTTCTAAAAACCAGAGGAAATATACACTTGTATAAGCATAATTTAGTAGAGTCTCTAGATACCCTGCTCTAAATAACTCTTTTCCAACAGCAAATTTCTTTGAAACTTGGGCTGATCAAAAGGGAACAGAAAGGCAAACGTGTGCTTGTGTGTGTGAGAGAGAAAGAGAGAGAGAGAGAGAGAGAGAGAGAAAGAGAGAGAGAGAAGCAGAGAGAAAGAGAGAGAGAGATAAAGAGAAAGAGGGAGAAAGAAAGAGAGGAGGAGAGAGAGAGAGAGAGAGAGAGAGAGAGAGAGAGAGAGAGAGAGTTCATGCTTGCATGTATGTGTGTGTGTGATGCTGTGTGTGCATGTGAGGGAGCACACACGTGTGTGTGTTCGGCCATGAGATGACAAATGTCACTGTCACTTGAACTGATTCATCATAAAAGTCCCACAGCACAGCTTTGCTGTAAAAGCTACATATTATTTCCATGCCTTAACTGTTTCTCTGTGGGGTAAAAAGCCACCATACCGCTTAGATAATGGCTTTGTAAGAACTTCGTAAGCCACATAATCTCCACAATGCCACTGCATGAAACAATGGCAGAGTTAAACTCAGTAGGGAAGTTACAAACAAGAAAAACAATAAGAGACTATACAAGCAAGTCAGGCCTTCAGAGAGCAATACTGTTAATGTGACATCTGTTTTATTCTCTTTTCCACTGAATGATCAGTACTCCCTTGATCAAAGGACAAGAAGCACATCGGTATGAAATGCACAGAACCTTTGTCTTTTTACTTCCAAATCTTATAGGATTTTATCTCTACAATTCAGACTCTTTCTTTTCATTTCTCCTTCCTCCTCGTCTCACCATCCGTCCACCCATCTCTCCGTCTGTCCATCCCTCCATATTTAACTCCACAGCCAAATAACATTAGCATATTTCCAGAAGGACCGCATTGATTCCACTAAAAACCTCTTCTCCCTCTCCCTCCCTAGCCAATTTACCAGCAGTAAAACTAATATTGTCTTTAATCAGATGCAATTAGGGCTCCAAGTTAAGATCTCCTCCCAATTAAAACTCATTAGACCCTTAATAACATTAGTGGAGTCCTCGGTAGCCCACGCTCATTTGGGCCGCACACTCTTGGGGTGTGGGTGTTGTCAGCAGAAGCATCGGAGGCAGATACAGTGACCCTGCGGACTGACGCTCGCACACAACACAGTGGCTCCATACCAGCTCACTTCACCGAATTAAGCCTCTACTAGATAGTATAATTAGATGGGTGAATGAAGGGGGAGGGGGGGGGGGCATCTGTGCTGTTAGAGATGAGACACCCCCACCCTCTCCCTACCCCCCTGCAGTTTCTCTATGTCTACTTCACATTCAATTCATTTTCTCGCTCTTCCACTCTTCCTCAGAGGCTCCCACATCACCACTGTCTCCACCTAATGCATTCTGCTTTCCCTTTATTTGACTGTTATCCACTGTGTCTTGTCTGGTCCCGTCAAAATCCTATTTACTTTGATTTCAAGTGTAAAAAGAGTAACAGTTAAAAAAAAAGGACCATCCAATGGTTCTGAGAGGGACAGTAAGACAGTAAGAGATGCTGGGAATATAAAGCCAAACATTCACGGGTCTTATGGAATCTCAAAGACACACAGGACCCGAGTCAGTTGTGAGGAATATGGAATGGAACTATCCTTGGTGCTGATTACCAGCGTGAGCTCACGGAGCTCTCCGTGGTGCTGAAAAAAAAATTGAAAACAATCATTACGCTTTATTGCTGAGCCACCGTCAGTTGCACCCTGTAGAGTTTGAAAGCAAGATGCCACAATGAATGATATTTTCACTCTTCAAAAAAAAAATGGAAAAAAACCCTCCTCTACATGCTTTTCATTATTACTTTAAAATTAAGTCAACATGACTGTGTTTCAGTAAACAGAATATGGTAACGGCCACTTTGTAGCAACATGCTATTTACACTGTCATAAAATCATTCAACATAATTGTTGTTACATTCAAGACATCAGTCTAAAGATGATAGAGGTGCTGTTGTCCATGAAATACTGTTTTTTTCAGTTCATTTTGATTGATTGCAGAGTTTCAGAGGCTTGTTGTCTTGGTATACACTGGAATGTATATGCTTGACACCAATCTATGATAATTACCAAAGGGACCACAATTTTTTTTTTCCTCATTCCTCCAATTGCTTCTTGCTGTCAATCAACAAGTCATTTAAGATCACAATTAAGTTATGAGAAATGATACAAGTGAGGGCAGTGGAGATAATTGGAAATAATTGAGCAAATTGTGGATTTGAGAAGTTGGGTTTCACAACAGCTGCCAAGCTAAAATATGAGAGAGCAAAAAAAAAAAAAAAAGTGGTGAGTAGAAAGCGAGGGAGAGAGAGAGCGAGAGGGAGAGAGAGAGTCAAGTTTTAATGGTAATGAGCACAACACTATTCCTTGTTTCCCTTCCACTCTACCTTGGAGGGTATCTAAAGCTTTACTGGTAACAATCGCACACACCGCGCGTCTCAGTGTCATCGGTAAGGCAGAGGATACGCACCTTTGATCTCTAAACCTCAAGTGTTACAGCTCTACGCGCTAACTCAGCAGCCTGAAAGCTTCGCATTCTGCCTTAAGTCTGGAGAGACAGTGAAACACAAGAGAATGGCGAATTAAATTAGAAAACATATGTGTGAGTGTATATGTGTGTATTAGTCTGTGCTGTGTCTGCTCACGTCTGTGTGTTGAAAAGCTCATAATTGTGGAAGGCATCTATGCTTGTGAGAACATGAATGAACATTAGTCCTCTGGCGTCTGTCAGTGTGTGCATGCGTGTATATGTATAAACAGAGATAAGCTGTGTGCAGGGGTGAAGGATAGGAAAAGTCCCTCGATTTTACCCTGCAACCCCCCCCCCCCCCTCCCCCTCCACTATTCCTCCTACTCCCTCCATCCTCAAGTGCTACTTACCTTCTACCGCTCTGAAAAAAAAAAGGAAAACATTTCTCTGTGCAATTTGCATTTCCATATGCTGGCAGTGGCGCCAGAGAAAGTGGATAATTGGGCTGAATGCGGTGACGGTGAGGGTGGAATAGAGAGGGATAGAGAGAAGTCCGTCTGAAAAAAAAAAAAAAAACAAGAGCCATTACTGGGTGGTTTTCTTTTTTTTTTCTCTACTACTCGTCATTTTGCCATCCCGCTCTCAACCACTTGTGCAGCTGAAAAGATTTACCTTGGCCTCCCATTTTGCCTCGTTGCTTTGGTCTCTCTCTCTCTCTCTCTCTCCAGTTCTCCTCCCCCAGCGTCTCTCTTTTCCTCCCCTTTCCCTCGCTCCCTCTCATCCATATTCATCCGGCGTCTCTCCTGCTCCCCCTGTCACCCACAGCACGGCGTTAATACACCAATTAGCCCTGAGAGCAGATAATGGACTATTTCATATTGCAAAGGAGAAAGAGAGAGCGAGAGAGAGAGAGAGAGAGAGAGAGAGAGAGAGAGAGAAATGGCTGAATTTTGAGATGTTACAGTGATTGAGACGATCCAACTTGATAGTTGATGGTTAAGTGCATAGACAAGGGCAAACCACGATCACAGAGGTGCTTGATGTATGGTCTTATAAGGTCTTATACTGAAACAGTAGCTGTTAATGAAACTATTGTGTGTAGCCTTTTTCTGTGCTTCTCACAATAGTGACGTCACCCTCTCAAATCCATTGAAATACAAAAAAAAAATCTTGCCGGAAGCAAGCTGAAAAGATTTGGATGTAAAAATTCCCTAATAACATTAAATAAACATTGTTTCACTTAATAATTACAATGATACTCTATTACCAAATGGTCTTATCTTTACACATTTTCTAATATCCAGAGAAAGTGCTGTTGAATGAGCACTTTCTCTAGAAAATAACAGAACCTTAAATTCATTTCTGAAAGCAAACTAGAGTTAGACACAGAGGTTACATCAACAGGTAGGTATGAATAGAACATTATGAAATTTGACTTGATAATTGAGCTGTCCTTAAAAATATTTCAGTTCATTAGAAACCACTTTTAAATACCATGCCACAAGCTAAAAATCCGTACCAACTCTGGATTATGTAATTTAAGTGAAAGCGAAGAAGTGCTTGTTATGGTATGGTGTGTCATTTGAACGAGAGAGAGAGAGAGAGAGAGAGAGAGTAGAACGTGCCTGGCTCGGTTATAGCGTTATAATGACAGACACTGTAAACTTATATTTCTGTACATGCAATTCTTTCCTGTCAGCGATGCTAGCAATGTCAAAGTTCCAAGTGCATTCTCCGAACGCAGATGATTTTGCAGCTAGAGCTATAAAAGTGCAAATGAGTGTATGGCTGACAGCGTCACTTCTTTCACTTCAAATCTATGATTGGGCAAAACACAGCATGTGACGCATGTGAACCAATTAGAGTGAAATTACTTTAACGTTCATTGGTTCGAAAATCATTCTTTCCCAACCCTGTAGCCCGCCCTTAAGGAAAAGCAAGATGAGGTCACTTTGCAAACAAATGTAATTGGGAGACGTCGCGAGGGGAATCAATGTGACCCGCCAGAATACAAATCATAGAATCAGCACTTTGTCTGGGAGCGCGGTGAAAAGTGATACCGTCAACCATGTAGCATAAACAGTAATAACGCCGTTTAAATTTTATGGGTCGTGTGTCTAAATAAAATGACCTTTTACAGCCAGGTGAGGTCGTTAAACAGAAACCTTCTCTCCCTAGCATATTTTTTATCGAATGTCTGTATGTGTCAAAACTCACCAAGGAAGAGAAGGTCTCCTCTAACATAGCCACCGTATAGTTTACATGTAATTTCAATGTAGAACACTCAAAATGTGTTGTTTTGGTTTGACTGATATACTTTTGGAACAGTTTCATTTAAGCCTATAAATTAAGTAGCCTAATGCTCCGCATGGGACAAACGTATAAAGAATTGGACAGATTTTAAGGTAGCATAAGGAAAGAAAAATCAAACCCTCACTCAGGACCTGCAATACCCCGCGTTGTTAAGTTTAAGTCTGTGAGCACCTATTCGTACAAATGCCACGAGGGATGAAGTCTTGTGTCATTTGGTGTTGATTATTACCTGATTATCTGACGTGTTGGTAACTTGAGGTTTTAGCCTATACAGTTGATCACAGCAGTTACTGATATACAAATAGGAAATCAAATGATTCCGTTGGTCTCCTAAATTATCAGAAACTATTGGTCCAAACTGTAAATTTAACGGACGAAAAGACTAATCTTTTATCAGACCCTCTCCGACGGCCTGACCGCTAATAGAAGTTATTGTTTAACGCTGCCGTTTTCGCCTCAAAATTCTTTTCCCTGGTATACTGAACCGTTTGTCGTATGAGGGAAAAATGAATTAATACATACACAGCACTAAAGACAAAAGTGGCAGAGAATACTTGTTTTTGTATTCACTTTCGCGCTTATAGTCCACTGGGACCAAACGTCGACCTGGGAATCTAATTATCGCCCAGGCGTCTCTACCTGAAATAGACTGTCCAAGCAAAGCTTTTGTTTTTCCCCCCTCTACCCTATTCGATTTGATTACTAAATGTCGAACTAAGAACCGTCCCACAGGCTTGACTGGGTTTTAGATTCGTCGGTCATTCAGAGCTACGGCAGTGCAGAACACTACAAGACATAGGCCAGCTAAACGGAATTCCTATATTGTTAAAGCATGCCTTTTAAGTGAACGTTTACATGTTGGGTTTTACTGTTGATGATACAGTTATTTGGACAGAGAGACAATTTTTTGTGACGGACACGCAGTTTATTTAAACATTGCTGAACCACCGAATCTCGTTAAATATCTAGGGATATGACTGAATAAACTGTCTAAAACATTATCATATCGTTTTAGGCAAAGTCGTTTGGTTATTATTTGTTTTATAGGCTAGCATAGTTTGCTTTGAGTCGAACTCGCCTGTTTTGATCAGAGCAAAGAGCGAAGCTGTCGTCTGTCGTAAGAGTCATTTCGACATTGCCTACAGACGGAAGGAAGAGTCAGAACGGCAGATCTTACCAAAGCATGAGGACATGAGTCGGCAGAGGACCCTTTGATTTTTTTTTTTTTTTGGTAGTCCTCAACGTGTGACTTAAAAGATCCAGCTATCGAAAAACATGGAATTTCTCACGGGTGGCACTGAACGCGTTTCTTTATTGCCTGTTTTTATTTTGTCAGTGTAGCGTACATGTCCGATATCTTTGTCGCCACTGCTGAGGGAAACGCTTGGCGTTTATACTGATAGCTGAAAACAGATTGTCCCGTGTTACCCACTGAATCGAACTGCGGAAGATTGTTTATTTCAGTCGCCGTTTATACGTTTCATACGATACAATATTTCTTCATTTAGCCGAATATGTAGATTATTGCAGGCTTTATGGAAACATTGGCCTGAAAATGAGATATCGCGTATTAGTTATTCATTTTAACATGCCTTTAAAATTTTGTGAAAATTAACTTGGGATGTCAGAATTTCCCTCACCGCCAGAATAATTTTTTCCCGATACTTTATTTTTGTACGTTTTCTTTTTTCGGACTGCTTCGCAGCTCAATCTGGAAGATACGAGGTTATTAATTTTTAATCTTTATGCATCCTCACGAAGAAGGGAGAAGAAAGGAGAAAACGACACATAACCAGAAGGAAAGACTGATCTAGCGAGACGAGACGAAGAATGAATGAGATTCACTGAGGAACCGAGGAAGGAGATTGGAGGAATCAAGGTAAGGTATGAAACGGGGGCTAAATGATAGCTACTCTAGGCAGCGGGACACTGCACTGAATCCGACCGTTGAATCCGTCCGCCACCACTAGCTTCAAAACAAGGGGTGGAGAAGCGTGTAACAAGATTTATTTATTGATGTTTTTTTTTTTTTTTTTGCTTGGACAGATATCGACTGTGTTTCGGGATGCGTCAACAATGTTAGCATCATATACATGAGAGTGAGATTACGTGTCTGTGTTAACACATGTTTGGTGAAATCGATCTATTTGTGCCGTTCATGTTTTATCATTTCTGGAGACCCACACTACATTGCGAATTCACTTGTCTCTTGTTTGAGTCATTCAACACAGTTATACATAGGTTGTAGCCTACTCAACACAGAGGCATTGTAGAAGACCAGCTGTAACCTTCGTATAACCTATAAAATATCTCTGGATGTCATTAAAGGCAGTTCGTTGTTAGAGCTTTTGGTAATGTGCACAAACTGAGGTTCTCGTTTCGATATCAAAGTGGGCTATGTCTGGCGCATTTGTTCTGTTGGTCCGAAAAGTAGCCCATTGCACCATTCTTTGGAAAACTGTATATACATATAACAGAGGCAAAGTGAGTGACGTGGTTTTAATTGAAGTATTCTATGTATTTAAATGGGTGACTTATGATGCTCTTTGGTAATCGTGCCTGGACGGATAGCCTTGCTTTGAGCACCACAAAAACCAAGCCACCCTCCTGGAAGGGGGAACGCGCGCGTGTGTGAGAGAGGTGAGAAATGGAATGATGGAGGGTGGACGAATTGGTTGTGATGTACAACTCCATCTATTTTCTCTCCCTCTCTCACTCTGCCTCTCTCTCTTTCTCTCTCTCTCTCTACCTGTATTACAGTCTCTTCCGAAATCACCTTTTATCATTAGGTGGTTCACTACATGTTATACAAGAAAATCCGCATTAGAGCGCCGTGAAGCTGCCTGTTCTTTCTTAACACTGGAGACTAAATGATTAATCCTCGACCTCATCCAGCCGTAGCCAGGCCCACACGAGCATAATACCGCATTTATCGTAACGACTGTGTCAACAATTTAGTTGTACTATTTTGGATGCAGATTTAGGTTTATCTTTAAAAGATGCAGTACGAGCAGTAGTAGGCTACACCGCATTCCTGAATACCACAAAATGCAACACTTATTTAATCTTATTATTCCGAGAAAAATTGTTTTCACATGTCTCAGTGGCTGAATTAAAAGTGTTTGGAATATGGATGCTCGTAGCCGACCGCTGGACGAACGTCAGACGTGTGTTTATTCAGAATGTCAAGCGCGAGCGCAGCCGAAGGTACCATTTTGGACTCCATTGCTCTTTAGCTCGACTCAAACCAGCAGTCTCTGGACAGGTTTACAATCAAGCACGTTGGTTTAGCACAGGGCATTTGTTTAAGATTGGCTAAACAGCCGTCCCATCTCTACGTTAAGAAGGAACCGTGTACCCGAGTGTGTCATGTCACCTCAAGGAAACAATATATGTATATATTGTCAGTTTTGAATAAAAATTAGGACTGTCAGACATTAGAACCGTTAATTATTATTCCACTTCTTATGATGTGACAGCAATCAGAGCAAAAATGATTTCTGTCAAAACTTTTTTTGGGGCAGTTTGACTGAAGATCCCTGTGGGGGTACTATCACATAGCCTACTAATCTTCACAGTTTAAACATAAACACATAGAGTGAAGAGTAAAAGATGAGTGTTTATTCAAAGAATGTTACAGTAATAGTTCAAATCTAGTCTCACACAGCTGTGATCAAGGCATACTCACATATGATAATATTTTTACTTTAGCTAGCTGATATTAGATATTTGAGGTGAAAATCTTGAGTCAGATGTTTCATGCATAATCCATGTCACATTTATATGATTGCGTTTTGATCACAGAAAACACAGAAGGAAGAAAGCCCCAATGTCCTCTTGAGCTGAAGAACCAATAACTGTTTGACCTAGCCCCATGTAGCTCACCTGACATTGTCAAAAAGAGCCCAGGGCTTTGTACTCTATGTCTACGTGTGTGTGATTCAGAGAATTAAGGAAAAGTCTTTTCCAAATGATAAGGGCAGAGTTGCCAGCGATTCAAGTCTGTTTGTTGTTATGTACACTGTTGAGCCCTTTGAGACTGTAAACAGTGATATTGGGGTTTAAATAAATTTAAACTTGAAATTTGAACTTGGTGACAGTCAGTGAACTTTGCCTGTTCGTTTCAGCCACGGATTTGTTCTCGTTTTGCTTCACCTTCCTTCTTCACTCAAGATATCCTTTTAAAATGGTCTTTGTTATGACAAAATGCACCGGAGGAGTGGAGTACTTGTGAATATTCCAGTTTGCATTGTAATTCCAGGTTGAAGGCCTCTGTAATCCCCTTTGAACCTAACAGCATTGCAGTTTCTTGGCTTCCTCCAAGTGCATTAGTCAAAAGTGTTTCCTGATAGACACAGGCTAGTTTTGACAGAACATGCTTTAGTCATGGTTTGTTATACAGCTCACGTGCTTCTCATGTAGGAGTCACTGTCCTCCTTCATTTAACCTAGAGGACACATATAACAGATATTGAAATGATATAACGGATATTAAAATGTATCTCTGTCTCTTCTCTACCTGTATACATCAATTCAAATGAAACACAGTATTTAATCAGTACAGTATCCAGAGGTTCTTGAGCTCATTTAAAACAAGTTGTCGTCTTCCCACAATCTGATGTCTTTGGTGTGGTATGAAAGTATTCAGGCAGAACGTGAACCGTTTACTAACCGCCTTGATCTGGAATGCTGTAAACTGGACTACAGCGTGTGAGCGCGTGTGTGAATGCCAGATCGAGATAAAGAAAAGGAGAGGATGAAAGAGAGAGGGCGCCGGAGGGAATGGTACGCATTTGCGGACGGCAGAATCCGTCTCTGACGTTGTGTAAAAGGCACAAAAGGCAGTGGGAACTGTGCATCCCTCCCAGTAGTGTGGCTCAGTCATGGCCTTTGTGCTGTCCCAACGCTTTGTGAACATGGTACTGAGTGCAGCAGCCTGGAACTGCAGGCACCAAGCACAGAGTCCTTTGTGTTTGAGAGAGAGCGAAACAGAGAGAGAGAGAGAGAACGGTCTTGTAACATCTCTACATCTGGAAATTGTGGTGGGGGGCACTGTGGGAAGTCAATCACAGCCCCCCCACCCCCCCCCCCCCCCCAAGCCTCCATCCACCAGCTTCATCACTGCCACATCGGTTCTTCTGATTTAGAACCCTCACAATACGGGGCAAAAGGCAAACATTAGGATCAACAAGTGGGTATATATATATATATATATATAAAAAAAATCAATGGCGGCTCTTTTTCATAAATTGAATGCATATTAAATGATCGGAATGGCTCCATGGTGGAAACGCAGTGGATTGTTTGCCCCAATGTCTTTGCCTTGTGTCTATTGACTGTGAAACAGGGGTTTAGTTTACAGCTTTAAAAAGGCTCAAAGAGACCCAATCAATGGAACACTCAAACCACCCAGGCAATTTTCTTTGGCCACTGCCATTAGACTGGAACTGGAGGGAGCTCACACCAGTCCAAACTACTTGACACCCACTTCTGTCTCTAGCACAATACAGCTGAGTGATTGCTTAATTTCACAATCTGTCTCAGCCAAGTCATTTTCCTACCAAAGCCTTTCATTCTCTCTCTCTTTCTCTCTCTCTCTCTCTTTTGCCGTAACCGCGCTCCAATCCAGCGGCAGTAATGCGGCGTATGATGTCCAACAACTGCGCCGCTACCGCTCGTGTTCAACCTCTGAAGCCGTTCGATGCCTCTTTTCCGAACTGTTATTTATGCATTCAGTGGTTTTTTTTGTTGTTTTTTTCCGGTGGATCCGCTATGTTCGTTGATAAGCGAGCGGGCTGGGCTGAGGCTGGTTTTAAATTTACAGCTATCTGTGACACCATTTGCGTTTACCCATCCTTCCATACGGCAGCCAATATCTCCAGTTAAACTAAGCGTCAGATCATAAGTGTTAGCTTTTTAATCTTTTAGGTTTAGGGAAGGCTGTTTCAGTGTGTCAGGCAATGTAGTTCACTGGGAGACTGCTACGCGTTGCTAAATTTATGTGCTGAAGTCCACGGCAGAACAGTCGAGGACCCTAGCGTTTAAGGTTTTTAAGTATATCTTTGGTACATTGCTAACGTCTCTTGAAACTACTGGCAGGGCAAAGAAATAGACCAAAGATTTTTTAAAATATAAAATGTTAATTATCAGTTTTTCTGTCCACTGGACCTCTTGTGAGTCTTGGCCCTCCTGGTGTAGGGTTTTTTTTTTTTTTTTGGAAGTGTGTTCAACCTTGACAGAGACCCTTATAAGATTTAGCATGTTGAACGTGGGGGAAAAAAAGAAAAAGGGGAGAATGAGTGAGTAAGAAAGCTAACTGCCGACAGTGGTTCAACTCTCCCTTGTTAAAGCAAATGGGCCCCTTGGCTGAACCTATCTGAGTGCAAAAAAAAAAAAAAAAAGAGCGAGGAAGAGGAGGAGGGGTTGGGGAATCAACCTCTGTCCAGTCAACCTTTATATTTTTTTAATGCAACAGTGTTCAGAACCTCAGTGCAGGCTCCATCTCTCTCCAATTAGTCAATTCGTGGCCTTTGAGTGATAGACTGAAATATGTCTCTGTGTGTGCGTGTGTGTGAGTGTGTGTGTGTCTGCTAGGGCTAACACTTTGATACAGAATCACATCTTTTTCTCACCTTTGACCCTCATTACTCAAGTAGCTAGGAGCTGGCTCAAGATGAGAGACTTAGCGCCCCTCTGCGATCACTACCATATGTGACTTAACATACACAGTGTGCCGTTCAGCACAAGCCATCCTTTCACAGGAATTAACGCAGAAGTTATTAAGCAGCTATTAAATGGCTTTTAGCAATCGGTTCAATGGTGCGTCTGATCAGGCACCGCTTAAAAGTAAACAAAAACATAAACAAAATTAGAGATAAGAGCAAGAGCCCTGTGTAGGACTGTGTTGGAGTGGTGACTACGTGTCTGTCAGCCACATTCGTACTCTGGTTAGTCAGTGTTTAAAGGACCTTGGGGTTTTTCAAATGAGCAGCACTGCATTGGTATATGACATGAGACATGACATGTAAGCCATAGACATTTAGGACCTATATGAGTCACGGTACGTGTGTGTGTGTGTGTGTGTGTGTGTGTGTGTGTGAAATAAGATTTGAAACAGAGAGAGAAGACACCACAGGGAGGTAACAGGGGACTACAGGCAGCTGGTTGTTTGCCTGTTTTGCAGAAAAGGGAGCAAAATGGGAAGATAGGGCAAGAGGGACTCATCACAAAGAGAAACAGAGAGAGAGGGAGAAAAAGAGAGGGGGGGATCTAGACTGTCAAAAGCACTGTGCAAAAGAGTAATATTTGGCCCAGAAACCTAAGGAGACCAAAAGAAAGTTAAGAAACAGAGAGTGTGAGACAAGAGAGAGATGGGCATATAGAGTGGACTAATTAGGAATTCTAATTACATTGGGGCCGTGCATTCCTCTGACCTGTTCCCTGCCCTTTTCCCCTCTTAATCTCAGAGCTCCATCCTTCCATGCCCTCTGCACCTCCACCAGCAGCAAGCACCCAGGCTCTGCCCACAACAGCCCTACAGAGTCATCTACACTCAGAGCTGCATAGCAGGGCAGTGAACCGCAATGCCTACCACACACACGCACACGCACACACACACACACACACACACACACACACGCACAAAGAAAAAGAAAAGTACATACAAATACAAAATCCAAACAATCAGAATACGGTTCCCTGGGGGTTAGCTCCACCACCTGACATAAACCGACTAAAGAACCACGGCAAGTAATGAACACACACATAGAGTCTAATCAATGCACGGTTCAAGCTCACGCTACATTTCTGCTGACCAACAACACACAGTCCACACAACCATAACTATTGCCGTCCAGTCAGTGAGCGGCCGCTAATAACCATACCTTAGACTGTAGCTTACTGTCAGAAGCCCCCACCCCTCCAACATACTGGAGCACACATGACGGCCAATGACCTTCCATTAAAGAATCGACTAAGCATACATCTGCCCATTGACCTCAGTGCTCCTCCAGTGACAATGGTCTCTAATGACCAGATAGATATGATTCCTTTGTGCGCCGATACGGTCTGATGTAATGATCACGGGTAACTATGTAATATCTGCAAATGACGCAAAATCATTAATGATAAATGCATGCTCTCTGATTTCCATTCAGTTCATTCAGGGAAGTCGCCTTCCTTAACAAAACGCGTACACACACACACACCCACACACACACAAACACACACCCATGTTGCCTGGCGTTGTGTGTTGTATGTATCTTCTGCTGACCGCAAAAATCTTGGTATAGACCACAAGTCAAGACTGCGATGAGTCCAATTTACAACCGCTCTGTGTGGCGTGTAGACCGTAAATCCAACGTTTACTGAACACACACCGCAACCTTACCACGCTGACCACAGCTTTATCCTACACTAAGATGGGTTTTTTTTGTTGTTTTTTTTAGACGACATTTACACTCGGTCTGCGGATGGATGATATTACCTATTCTTTCTCCGTTCTAACAATTCAGTTCACTTCATTTCACTGCTAGGATTCTGTTGTGTTGTCTTGGTTTTTTTTTTTTAAGTAGATGTTGAAATACCTCTGGATTTAGTGAGATTTTACACATAAGCATTTTTTTTCTAATTGACTCTTGTTTTCTTTGAGACTTGATTTATTTGAAAGATTAGTTTTATTGATCTCCTGAATTAATACGCTGGCGGTATAATCAGTGGGATATGGAGCTATGCATAATTTGACATCTTTGTGAACTCTAATAGATTCAGTGTACAGAATTGATTTCTGTTATCGACAACATTTATTCGGCTATTTGTCTGTGGATGGGTGGTGTGTGTGTGTGTGTGTGTGTGTGTGTGTGTGTGTGTGCACCACCTTTGATTGTTAAACACTGCAACTTTTTTCTCTGTTTTACAAGAATTTTTTTAAAAAAAAGAGTCTCACTTTTCTCTTGTTTAATCAAATATTTTGGAAACAGAGACCTTTGCCATTTTGGAGCCAGTTTAAAACAAATCAAGGCAGTGCTGTACTTCTGCAGTTACTCTCTAAGAAACTAAAATATGTACACTCTCTCACACACACACACACACACACACAGAACATACAGACCCAAACACACATGCACAGCACACACATACACACGCACACACACACACACACACACACACATACACGGAGGTATGCGTTGCGTGATGCATGGGCCAGTCATGCGGTGTCCCGTGTAGGAGGATCTGTCAGAATCACTGTTTCTTAGAGCGGGACAGAGCCCTCTTGTCCTGTAACTAATTAGTTTTGCTTAGCTTAGGATGGATACGGATGGATCCTGACAGCTGTCTGCTCCCATTCATTTGTGAAAGAGAAACATTTGTTTGGAGATGTTTGTTTCCTCTTATTAAAAAGAGAGAGCGCATGCCTACGCCCTCCACCTGGCACCGTGGCGTGGCCACAACCCTCGGCGCGATGGGACGGCCGAACGCTTGATTGCAAGTGGCATCCCTGTCTTTAACGGTCTTTGTGACCCGTGTCCTACAAGGTCATGGGCGTTGCGGGGAATGAGCGAGGTGGCCGTCGGTCGGGATAGAGAGCGGTTAGACCTCCCATCTGAAGCTTTCCTCATCATCACCTCCGTCCCCCGACACGCCTCCCGTCGCCTGCTCTCTCGGTTTCTGCACCTGTGGGCTCCCAGAGTTGTTATTAAGGCTCGTGTGCTGTGTTACTCTCGTCTCTCTCTCTCTCCTGCTTTCCTTCCTCCGAATGTTCTCCTATTTATCTACTCTCTGCTCATTAACATCCGCGCATATAAATAGAAATCAGCTTGACCTCTAATGAACCCCACATACTGAGCCCTTTTTCTTTTCTTTTTAAAGGCAGAAAGCTTTGTGTGTAATACTCTGAGCAGGCCCGTGCAGGGGAGGGGAGGGCCACAGATCCTACTAGCACCGAGCTTTATGGGATTTATGATCTGTCCTCTGCATCTCTCTCTCTCTCTCTCTCTCTCTCTCTCTCTTTCTCTCTCTTTCTCTCTCCACTGGCACATTTTTCATTGGCTAGAATTAGGGAGCGAGAAAAAAAACAAAAACAAACAAATTACAGGCAAACAAACAGAATGGGTAATAAGCATGTAGTGACATGTTGAACACACTCTCTACGGGGGGATGGAGGGAGGGGGGGGGGGGGGGGGTGAGAGAGGAGATGAGAGGGCCAGAGCAGCAGAGTCTGTCCCCTACGCCCTCCATCCTCTCCCCTACGACCAGATCTCTCTCTCTCTCTGTTTCACACACACACACACACACACACGCACGCACACACACACACACTCCTACTTTACCTCCCTGGCTGTTTCTCTTTACGTATCTCCATTTTTTCTCTTTTCTGCCTGGCACTTTTTTTTCTTTTATCCCTACCTTCCTCTCTCTCTCTCTCTCCCTCCCTCTCTCTCTCTCTGCCGGGCTCTCCGTGGAGATGATCCGAGTGTTATGGGCAGTGGGAGACAGATGGGAGAATGATGGTTTTGACGTGATAGACAGCAGGGTGATGGATGGCCAGCTGGCTGATAGGGGATTAATGCAGTGCTGAGACCGCCACGTCCAAGAGGATGCTTGGGTGATAGATAGATAAAACTGACGAGCAGATAAACAAGAGAGCGCTAATCCACGCCCCCTTGATGGACAGAAAATCAAAGCCACGGAAAAGAGCAAAGAGGGAGAGCGCGGGCCTTTGTAGTCCGACTACGGGCTCCGGAGATAACGGACGCTGTAAGAGAAAGAAGGTGGGGAGAGGTGAGGAGACGGGTTGGAAAGGAGATGCCGTGTGTGCGTGTGTGTGTGTGTGTGTGTGTGTGTGTGTTACATGTTGCGTACGGAGGGTTTTCTGTGTTGTGTTGTTTGGATGTGTTGCATACTGGAGGATGAACTTTGTGACTTTGTGTGTGGTGATGGCGGAGAACTGGCTATACAGTGTCATGAGGAGAGGAGGTGGGGGAGTCATATGGGGCTGGGGTGGGAGGGAGAGTGTGGGGGGGGGCAGTCTGACAGCCTTTGATTGGTATTGAACACAAAGTGTCAGGTATGTGACGCGTGTTACAGATCGGCGTAAGGGAGCCAGAGAAACAGACCCGAGGGCTGGGTGGTTGTTGTGGGGGGGGGGGGGGTTGCAGACTGTTTTAAAGAGTGAGAGAGAGTAAAACTGAAAATAGGGCATTAGTGAACTATCCCCATGTTCCTATTGAGTGATAAGCTTTGTCTCACTTTAAAGGGGGGGGGGGGGGGTCCCAAGGGCCCTGGCATCAATTCCTCCTCAGTGCGAAGATTCCGCTCCTGCGTCACCCCGTCCGGGACACGCCCACCGTAAAAATAAATAAATAAAAAAAATACCACCCAGACAGCTGAGGACAGGTCTTTTTGTTACGACACCTTTTGGCTTTTGGCCGTGCGAACGACAACCGGATTAGATCCTTAAGCAGCTCTTAAATCTTCCATAGGAATAAAGGCGGCGGTAATCTCAGCGCGGAGTCGAACGCGGCTCCGGTCCGTGAGGCTTGAGGAGAGAGGCGCTGGGAGGCAGTCAGAGCGACCGGGGGAATGAGTAAATGAGCCCAGAGTGGAGGGAGCGAGTGAGCGAACAAGCGCACGCGGGTGAGGGAGAGAGGTAACCAAAAAACAAAACAAAAAAAAAAAAGAGCATTGAGAGATGTAATGGATGTTAGACGTGGAAGCAGTGAGACGGAGAGTTAGGCCTAACCGCGGTGACCCGGGCAGGCAGTGCTGAATGCAGAATTGACTGAATTAGGTGTATGAGGGCAGACCTGAACGCCGTGTTCCAGCGACTGCAAATGTGTGACTGAATATGTGACTGAATAGAGAATGAAAATTGGTATGAAGAGAATCATAGGTTTATGGGTTTTTTTCAGCAAGCTATTATTATTGTTATTATTATTATTATTATTATTATTATTATTATTATTATCATTATTATTATTTCTCTATCCTCCTTTTTAAGCAAGTCTTCAAAACCAAAGCAGAGCTGACCGTAGACTTCGGAAATAAAAAAAAAGCTTAGCAGAAATGAAACAAACCTTTGATTAGGCGAAGTCTTAGTGCCTCGTTAATCGTACGGTGGCGGTGTTGTCTTATCCCGGTGTCCTGTTTAAAAGCGTGGAGAGAGGAAACCAACAGTGTGTGTCTTGAAGATAAAAGACGGGCCGGGGTGGGGTTTGGTTGGGGGGGGGGGGGGGGGGTAACACGCGCGCACACACACACGCACACAGTGGCAGTCTGGAGTTGAAACAAAGCTCCAAATTAAACTCTATTAAAAGATAATCCTAATGATAACATTTTCTATGTGAATCCTTTGGCGTGCTTGAAGTGGAACCATTTTGTAACAGATGAGTGTATTTATTCTCACCAGGAGAGGGGCTCAGGCACTGTCAGTCCTTTATTAGAGGAGAACTGTTACTATGGGAGAAGGGGGGAGAAGACAATTTATTCTCCTCCCACCCCAGCCTCCCCAACCGCTCCCGTGGAACCAAACGGACGCTGCCTTCCTTTTACACACATGGAGCTTAGTACAACTCTGAATGGGCCAATGAACCTGTAGCCCCCAAAAGCCCTGGCACGTGTGCACTCACACACACACACACACACACACACACACACACACACACGTCTGTAATTATATCCTAGTGGGGACTTCCCAATGATTCCCATTATTCTGTAACTAAAGAATACTAACCTATCCCTAACCTTAACCTTAACCTTAACCAAAGACATGTTTTGACACTTTCTGTTTTATCAGTAACAACAATATACTTTAGAAAAACATCCCCAGAAAGATAGCAATACATTGGGCACACACAAACACACACACACACACTCACACATATACACATACACGCATGCACAAACACGCGTAAACACAACCACTCGCTCTCTGTTTGTGGATATGGGCCTCTGAAGGGAGAATGCAGTAAAATGTTAGAGCCCACCAGATACAGAGAGAATTAGAAAGATGGAGGAGCACATCTCTCTCTCTCTCTCTCTCTCTCTCTCTCTCCCACTCTTGTTCCAGCATGTACGTCTGACCCTATCATGCTCTCCCGCCCCCTCCAGGGCACCAGGCTCCATTATTTACGTCGTATCGCGTTTCACCATCGATTCCCGCAATGTAACAATTGAGACAGATTTCCCCGACTGTCACAATAGCAGTGGGACTCTGCAGAGTTTGCAAATGGGATTAGCCTTAAATGGAATTTAATTTTCACCGTTGCTGTCTCCAGTGCCTGTCTGCCACTCAGACTCCATGACGCTGATGCACTGCAGTACAGTACAGTGAGTGCATTTGTGTGTGTGTGTGTGTGTGTGTGTGTGTGTGTGTGCGATATTGTGTCTGATGAGGTGTTTTTACAGACAGAACTTGATTGCGATTGCTTATTCCGTGTATACAACACAGCGGTAGATTTTTTGGGGGGCTATGTAACGTTAATGCAGTTTGCTTTCGGTCTGGCTCTTCTATTTGTTTTGCAGTATATTTGCTCAAGTCATTTCTTAGCAATGTTGTTTTTGTTGCAGTCTGATTATGTTGTCGCAAACCAAAAAAAAAAAAAAATCCTTTCTTTTTTTTTTTTTTTTTTTCCTTTTTTCTTTTGCTGGCTCATTCTATTACTGTTTCTCATATTCCTCTCCACTTTCCTCTTTTCTGTATTCTATCAGAACCAGAATCTTTTTTACTGACTGCGTCTTATATTCACAGAAATGGAAAAACACAATAGAAGATTGTTCTTTTTTTGTCGCTAGAGTCTAATAAAAAAAAAAACCAAAATGCAATGACTTATCCATATTTATATGATCGCAAAATGAATAATTATCCATCTGGCTAAATCGATAAGAGCATTTGTGGATGGACCGGTAGGTGTACTTTTGAGTAGAAATATAAAATGTATAAGTGAGTGAGTGAGAGAGTAAATGGCTAAATGAATAAGTGATGTTGAACTGTGAATCGATGTTTATAGATTGGCTTTCTGACTCTTGCTGGGCCGCAGAAGAGATGAATGCGGAGGTTGGGGGGTACCTTTCAGAAAAAGCATGAAACAGAAGGGGGGGATGAACATGTGTGTGTGTGTGTGTGTGTGTGTGTGTGTGTGTATGTGTTTAATTTTTGGAGATTTATATATCTCAGCCGAACATGCTGTTTCGCTTCTCTCACAGCCCTCCGGATGTTTTTTTTTTCCCCTCCCAAACTGCTTTTCCCTCTTTTTTTTTTTTCCCCTCCTCACACTTACACAAACATGATCAATACCTGAATTAATGTGCAAGTAAAGAGACAAAGCATGTGGCACTGGCCTTGGCAGCCAAGGCGCCCCCCCCCCCTTCCCCTCCCTCCCTCTCTCTCTCCCCCTCGGCTAGGCTGAGAGAGGCAGAGTATACTGGAGATGGCGGAATAAGAGCATTCATTAATGATGAACACATTACTATGCCAACCTGGAAGATGTTCAGCATTTTAAAAACCTGCCCGTTTTTGTTTTATTACTAGCTATATTAATTATGGTAATGATTAGTCGATAGGGAATGTCGTCTGGGCCCATGGAAGGTGTCTCTTGATGAAGGGGGGGGCATGGGGGGGGGG
The DNA here is from genome assembly GCF_902362185.1 of Chanos chanos. Classification (NCBI taxonomy): domain Eukaryota; kingdom Metazoa; phylum Chordata; class Actinopteri; order Gonorynchiformes; family Chanidae; genus Chanos; species Chanos chanos. The sequence continues at coordinate 16,293,742 of NC_044507.1, forward strand.
CGGTTTGTAGGATCATGGCAGGGTAAGAGATGGGAGCAGAGAGCAGAAACGATAGAGTGACTAGACAGGTCACAGGTGTGGGGTGTTGGCTCATGGACCCAGAGAGAGAGAGAGAGAGAGTGAGAGAGTGAAAGGAGAGGGAGGTTTTGTAGGAAAAGTAAACTGGGAGTATAATCTCTTTGTGTGTGTGTGTGTGTGTGTGTATGTGTGTGTGTGTGTGTGTTTCAAAGGCTGACGTTCTTTAGTGGCTTATGAGGTTTTTCCTGAGCACTGATATAAGAGCAGGATGCTCTACCCATGTTGATGGAGTGTTTCACGTGGAGATTCAGAGAGAGAGAGAGAGAGAGAGCGAGAGAGGAAAAAGGAGTGTGTGAGTGAGTGGAGGAAAGAAGCAGAGTGGTGATTTGTGTGAGTATTGTATTTCTGTAATCTCCTCAGATCACATCAGCCAGAGCCAATAATACAACACTGAACCAAATGTCACGTTGCTCTTTCTTCATCTCTCACTTCTCCCGCTTTTTTTTTCTTTCTTTCTTTTTACTGCAGTGGGGAGCCAGCCCTGCTGCAGCGGGAAGTGATAGGGGAGAGAGAGAGAGAGAGCATGAAAAGAAGCAAACGTGAGTGTGTATTAGAAAGACAGGGAGTGCTGAGAAAACCGAACAGAGAGAGAAAGAGAGAGATAGGTATTAGAGACAGAGAAAAAGGAGCAGGTAAGAGTGTGTATGGAAAGTATTGAGAAAACAGTAAGAAAAGGAAGGGATAGAAAGAGAGACAATGCAGGTCGTATTGATGAGACAACTAAGGCTGTATTGTTAGTGAGTATGTCTAATTTTCATTAGAGTAATCTCTCACCACCCCCCCCTCCCCACCCCCCCTCTCTTACACACACACACACACACACACACACACAGGCAGACTGTCATATGCAGTGAGGCTTGTTTGAGGAGCGGTGTTGGATGATGCTTGGCAGAGGGAAATGAAGTCGAACCACTATGGCATCTGTCTGAGCAGCAGGAATGTCCCGGACTCCTGCACACACGTGACTGCTGCTTCCCCTGCCTCCCTTCATCCAGCCAAAATCAGCCTCAGAGTATATTCCTCAACCCCACCCCACCCCCCAAGGCCGCCTGGCACCGCCGCCCCCCACCCTACCCCCCGGTCACTCATTCACAGTCTGCAAATACTCACACAAACTACTTTTACGAGCTTCCACCATTTTTAGAGACCGTTTTTTTTCTCTTTTCTTTCTTTTTACAAGGTGTTTGTAATGTATGTAGTCCCAGTTTGAGCCAAATAAAATCAATGTCTATTGACTGAATATGTAAGTAGTGGTTTAATTTCTCATTCTGTGGCAAGCACTGAAAGGCCTAAGTCTGGCCTCCCTAGCTGGTACTGCACAAGGCTAAATATAAATGCTGTACTTCTCTCTCTCTCTCTCTCTCCCTCTCTCTCTCGCTCTCTCTCTCTCTCTCCCTCTCTCCCCCCGTTTCGCTCTCTGTTGGATAAATCTAGCCACCAGCCATAAAAAAGAGGCACATACACCACAGACACAGACACACACACACACAAACACACACACACACACAGACACACACTCACCCACCCACCCACGCACACCCAGCTGAAATCAAACTTTAGATAAGAAGCGGTGAAATAACCCTCACACAGACATGGAATAACAAGTTCATCCAAACAGAGCAGAGCCAAATGAAAATTACAGACTGAGCCGCGGAGAAAGCTAACACTCAAAGACACACATGGGTTTGTCAGTGTAACTAATACACACACCACACACACACACACACACACACACACACACACACACACAGACATACCAGAAAACTCCAGTGGGCGTACATGGTCTCATGCAAGTAATGTTTTTTTTTCTTTTCACAAACACATGTGCACACATGTGCGCGCATGCACACACACACACACACACACACACACACTCTCTCACACACATGCACGTACCCTTGTACATACACATGCAGAAAAATATGCATACACATGCACAAATCATAAAATTCTAGCAGGCAGATATAATCTCATCGGAGTGCAGGTCTCTTTTCTCACTCATGCACACACACACACACACACACACACATACACACTACTAATGGTCCACACACAGTGGGAAGTATAAGCAGGCTCACGGGAAGCGAGACTATAATATGTGCCACAGGCTTCATCCACATCCATGTTGGAAGAGGAGCAGATGCCTGTGTCTCTCTCCAATGCCCCCTCATCCCTTCCTCTCCACACATCCCTCCCTCCTCTCTCACTCACTCCCTCTCTCTCTCTCTCTCTCTCTCTCTCCCCCTCCCCTCCGTCTCTCTCCCGTTCCTGTTCCACCATCCTCCAGCGCTCCCTCGTCAGCAAGTGACATCTCTCCCCTTCCCCCATCGTTTTCTCCCTCCCCTCCTCTTTCTCCACCCTCCCCAAACCTCCATCTACTGCCGTGTCACTTCTCTCACCATGTAGGCCGCATGTTAGCCCAGGGCCTGAATTTCTTTTCCGTTCCCTCTCTCCGCCCTCCTTTTCCAGCCTCTTATCTCATAGGTTGGTGCTCAGCTGGAGCTCTCGTGCTAACGTGTGAGTGAACAGGTTTCACCGTGCCTTTAAGGGCAAACAGTAAGCGAGCAGGTCCGTTCCGTCAGAACAAACCGAACTCCGCCAGCTTATATTACAGTGTCATGACTATGCTAGCTCGCAAGAAAAAGGCTTAGCTTGCTTATTATATAACAAACTCATAATATGCAAATAAGGCTGAGTTAGCAAATGCTAAACCAAGGATATATTTCCCGCCCCTTCCTCCCAAATAAAGGTTAACGGCAACGGTGTGTTGGCAGGATGCTGCTGAAGAGCTGTCACCGACAAAGTGTAAAAAGATAAGGGGTTTTTGGTTTTGTGTGTGTGTGTCTGCGTGCCTGTCTGTCTGTGTGTGTGTGTGTATGGACTAAATCTGTGGTGAGCTCACACGGACCCTTCCACCATCAGATATCAACCTGAGGTCACACACACAGCAAAGCCCAGAAAAGCCTTAACCTTGAAGCCAACGCTGCAGAAGAAGGTGAAGTGTTTGTAATTATGTGAAGTCTTGAAGCATGTGGTTACCAGGTCCCAAAGACGGGGGGGGTTGTTGGGGGGTGAGGGGATGGGGGGGCAGGGGGTTACCGTAAGGACGTCCTTACCTAGCCGCTCTCCGACATCAAAGCCGAGGAGTCTGGGCCTTTGCGTTTGAGGCGCTGGGGTTTCGTCGTGTTCATTTCCCCGACGCTGAGGGCGGCTGCACGTCTGTATGGCTTTTCAGTCATGTGTTTGTGCGCCCGAGCTCCGTCGGTTCTTTTGGATTAGTGGTGTATTCATCTCGGGTGCTGGCAGCGTGTCCTCGGCGAAAAGGGGCTGTGAATGGCAGCTGGTCACCCCCCCCACCCCCCCTCCACCCGGCTCTACTCTGTGTTCTTATTAAAGCTGGCCTCTGTGTCTACGCTCACACAGACTCACCCTGTAAATCTCTCCTTTAATTGGAAAGGGCATGGGGGGTGAGACATGCTCCCCCCATCCAAAGAAATGTATTTCATGGTCAGAGAGATAGATGGCAGAGAGAGAGAGAGAGAGGAGCCATTTGTCGGATATGTGGGTGGGGACCATTGAAACGATTACTTGAGCTGAAAAACGAACGCCAGAGATGGAAAGATATATGATTAGGGTTCGGAGGCAAACAAAGATATTTACATTCTGCAGAGGAAGGAGGAGGCAGGACATGAAATAAATAAGAGGATGGCATATTAATTGTGAGAGAAAGAGCAATGTACGCTGTGAGTGAAGCAGAAAGAGAGAGAAAGAGAATGAGAGAGAGAGAGAGAGAGAAGAGGCAGCCAGAGGCACAGAAAAAGGGAAAGAATGAGCAGTAGGGGGAGGAATGGAAGGTTTCACAGGAAGAAAAGGAAGGTTAGAGAGGGAAGAGGAGTGAAAGCCTGATTTCAGTGCAGTGTCCTTCCTTAATGGGGTTACCATGACAACAGTGTATCAGTCAGACACCAATAGAGAGTATGTGGCACTCGGCGAGCGAATGTGTGTTTGCGAGCGAACAAGTGTGTGTTTGCGCGTGTGCGTGTGCGTGTACACACGTGTGTCTGTAGCATTGTGAATATGAATAGCCTATGTGTGAACATCAACCTTTTTATGTAAATGGAACTAGACAAAAGAGTTTATGTTTGTGTGTGTGTGTATGAGAGAGAGAGAGAAAGAGAAGAGAATGAAGTGTACAGTGAAGAGGTGTGTAGTATTATAGAGATTAGACTGATAGCTCTAATGTCAGGTATTTTCTCCCAGATCAGGTGATCTCACTTATTGGGGGATGAGCTTTGAGAATGGTCTGTCCCACAAGACTGCCAATCTGTCATCATTATATTAATGACACACAGGGCACTGTAAGCAGTGTCATCTCTTGAGTGTGCCAAAGTTAACGAGCAGACCTTAATTGTAAAATTAATTGAAAAACATTTTGATTAAAGACCACCCTTTCTAACCCCTCCTTCCCCCCAACCTCATCGCCTTCTCTCTCTATCTCTTCCTCTCTCTCTCTCTCTCTCTCTCTCTCTCTCTTTCTCTCTCTCTATCTCTCCCTCTCTTGCTCTCTCTCACCCTCCGTTTTGTCCTTTTTTCAGTTCTTTTTCTTTTGTCCTCTGTGTTCTATCCAAGGATCATCCTCTTTTCTTCTCTATTCCCTGGTGTTCAACCTCCTCTCCCTTGACATATTGTATTATTCTGCCTCCTCCTCTCTCTCTCTCTCTCTCTCTCTCTTTTCTTCCCTCTATCTTTGTATTCTCCTCTTTTTCAAACCCTTTCCTCACTTTAACTCCTCACTTTCCCTCCTTTGGCCTCTCTTTCTCCAGGCCACTGCTTCACACCTTCTCTCTCATCTTCCCAAGAACCTCTGTCTCCCTTCATGTCTCCATTACAGCATTTCTTCTGTGTGTGTGCGCATGTGTGTGTGTGTGTGTATGGGAGTGTGTGTCTGCGTGTAGCGGATGGGGCTGATGGTCCGTTCTCTGGCACACCAGGAATCTGCCCAGCCTTGACTTTGTGAGTTGCCCCCCTCCAGAGCACCCAGGCTTTGTAGCAGGGTGGCCTCAAAGGCACACCAGCCCCTCTGCCTCTCCAGTCATGGAGTGGAGCCTGAGGCAGCCAGGCTGGGCGGCAGAGTCCGGCTCCTCGCCCCTTCTCTCTGCCTCTCATCTCAGCATGGATCACTCACCCACACACCCGCATGGGGCTGGCCAGATCTCTTGAGCACACAATGCACGCACGCGCACAGACCCAAACTCACACACACACACTCTCACACAGGACCCATACCGTGTAGGCTTTTGTATGTGTTTATTCACAGCACTTCAGAAAGGCAAAGAACAGGGTCTTTTTTGTTAGCCCTCGGTTATGTGTGCTCTTAAGATCATTAACTTTGTTTCTTTTTTGGGGAAATAGAGACTCGGGTGATTAATTGATCTATCTATAAATGATCTGTAATGGCCCTTCATTGATTAACACGCCAGTCTATCACCAAGGAGTCGTCCCTCAGGGGTGTTGAGCTCCCCTGGGCGGCGACTGAGTTTCAGGGCTTGTTATTCTCCTTTTTTTTGCAGGATAAAGTGTGGCGGCAAACAAAGGCGACTCTGATGGATGTGTCTTTTGTGCATAATTAGCCGGAGCTACCCTGTAGTCACTCGGAGAATGGATTAATGAATTAAATCTCCATTGATGTATAACAAGCCTAAAATGCTAGTACTGAACACAGTGTGGGTGCGTAGACCTTAACTTTATTATATTATGGCACTACAAACAACAACAAAAAAAAGGAAAAAACGTGAGAGTCTGTGAAAAACAAAAAACAAAAGCTGAAATATCACAGGCTGGCTACTGTGAGGTCGTGACCTCAAACTGTTTCCGTAGCATTCTTTGAATTTTCGACTTGATTGAACTACAAGTTTTTCCCTCTTTTTTTTTTCTTTTTTAAATGACAAAACGTCTCATCAGGATGGAGGAATAGAGAGCGGCGTTGCCATGGTGACGTAGCGTTTCAGTCTCCCCTCCCCATCTCCCCCTACGACCATGGGCAGATTGGTGATTGTTTCTCTCCTGGTCACGGTGATTCAGGTTGCTGGCTAGCGAACAGGTGCACAGGGGGTTGTCCGCTCAAACAAAAGGAGCTCTCACAGACGATACGACTGGGTGAATATGCAGTAACCTCAGGCCGGCTGAGCCGATCTGCCACGGACAACTCTCTGTGTGTCATTTTCTTTGATCTGTTCGCCGAGCCTGAGAGAGGGAAGTTGGACGGAGAGCGAGGAAAAGAGCGGGTGAACTTAGCCTGGCAGCGTCACGTTATAAACATCTGACCGACCACGCCAACAAGAGCAAACGAAAGCTCCACTCGACCTCCAACTCTGGCACACGCTGTTTGGCAAAAGCATCCAAACCAAAATCCTCCTCTCCAAATTCAGTCACCCCCCACCACCCCCCCACCCCCCCGCCCCTGCCCTCCCTCTTCCTTCTTCACAAAGCTCCTGCAGGGCAGCATCAAGCTTCTGCTAAATACTGATCCGGTCATAGAGGCACAGGTGCTCTGGGGGAAACTCGTGCCTCTGCCAAAAACTGCTTGTCTGCTCTCAGTGGGTTGGTTCACAGGTTGACTCACTCTGCCTGTTCTAAAATGGAGGTAAATATATGATGCAGATAAAAATGATTAGCCTTGGACCTTAAATAGATCAAATAAAAAGCCCTGACAAGATGAAAGCACAGAAATGACTAGTACAAAAAACCCAGAACAGAGCAGAGACTGTGTAGGTTAAGAGTACAGTAATGAGGATAGCGAGGTTTTCAAATGTAGAACCATGCCAAACTTCTGAGGGTAAAAAGAGCCAAAAGCCAGGACACATGGCGCTGAGGTCTGGCCGACGAGACGGACGCGGCTGGTCGCCAATAGGGAATGTATGTCTGGTATTTTGCGTTGAGGGGAACGGTTTCAAGCAGGGCTTCAAACCGGAATTTTTTTGTTTCGGTCAGTTCGTTCCGAGCAGAATTGGTATTTTAACGTTTCCGGTTTTGCGTTCCACCTTCAAATTATTGTTCCCGAACCAGTTAATAATGTTCCATGTTGGGCTGTGTGGCACGACAATATGTATCTTTTGGATGTTATAAAAATATCTATTGATAGATATTTTACTCCATAGTCTCTATCACTAATGTCGCAAAGCATTACTTAAATGCATTGCATCACTAACTAGGAGCGCTGTACTCCAATCAGTCCTCGGGCCAAAATCCAAACTGTGGCTTCCCAATCATGAGAAACTATTGCTGTGTCCGAAATCATTCACTCATTCGCTACTCTCTACTCACTATATGGTGTCTGGTACATAGAACAGTCACTAGGGGATAAGGGCAGACAGCTGTTGATACATTTTTGACACTATTTGGATGTTACGCTTCTACATAATTAAGCACCAGTTATTAGTAATTATTATCTCTGTCACATAAACAAACACCAGAACATCCGCATCTGATTGGTCTGTAAAGACCTGCCTGCTTTCACGAGACAGGCTCCAATGCATGATGGTCTAAGTCGATCAATGTAGGGTACATCGGTTGTACCCTACTTTTCACGATGCATTGTGGGATACTTTGAGTGCACTAGATAGGGTATAACAATTCTCACTACACATTCGGACAACACTACAAAATGGCGAACTCACTATAAAGTGCACTACATACTGAGTAGTGAGTGATTTCGGGCACAGTGTATGTCATTTTAACGCGGCAGTTATCAAGCTTGCTAATAGGCTCTGGGCCACATTATGTTTAGCCTAACTGGAGCTAGCTAGCTATTTCCATCATTAGTTCTCTTTGCATGGTAGCCTATCTAGCAAACACTGATGAAGTTGATGTCTGAGACAAATATTTAATAAGCTGCGTAGCACAATATTTACCTCCTCTGGTTGCAAAGAGGGAGACCACACCACATTTAACTTTCACGCTATATCACTGCCTGCCGCCGGTAAATTTCTATCTGCTATCCATAGACGTGAGTGATGTTGAGCGGAAGACAGGAAGTAAACTCTGCACCAAAGTTACTGCAAGCAGAAAATATTTTAATATCTTGTAATAAATAAAACAACGAAAAAATGACGTAATTAACGGGTTGCCATTATTTCCAATAAATGTTTCTGTTCCAGAGCATTAAAAAAGTATAAAGTTTCTGGTTTTCGTTTTCGTTCCTTGAACTGGTTCAAAGCCTTGGTTTCAAGCTGTGTTTGTTAGCGTCACTTCTGCCGTTAGATATGTTAAACTGGAGGGTTGGGGTGGAGATATAGAAGGGTTGCTGGTGAGCCATAGAGGTGAGTACTTGTTTGATGTTCCTCTTAGGGAGCTAGTAAGAACGCCTCTTAAAGTTCAAGTGGAATGGAGCCTCCATTTGTGGGGTGTTTAAAAAAGAATGCACACACTTATGTGCTCCTCATTGCCTCTCTGTGCTGTGACAACAGAAAAAAGCCAGGCCGCCAGTAAAAACAGATACACACATGAAACACGCACAGCCACTCACTATTCCCCTCTCAATCCTTTCTCTCTCTCTCTCTCTTTTTTTTTTTTCTTCACCTCTCTTTGTTTTGCTCCTAGACATTCCAGGTCCAGACCCCCCCCCCCCACCCCCCCTCCAAAAAGCTTGAGGGACAATTTGGAAGAAAGGCACTTGCAAGGGCACTTAGACCCTAAAGGACCATAATTGTCAAAAAATGTTATTTCAAATTCTCAAAGCAGAGCAATTTTTGAACTGTTTATTGAGAGCGTTTTGGATTGCGTGCAAGGTTCGACTGTTGACAAGAGAAAGAAATTCTTTGGTCAAAAAACAAAAAAAACAAAAAAAGAACAGCTGACAAATGATTCAGTGAGTTTGTTGCAGTGTACAACAGCTTAATAGATTTGGATTAGATGTACGTGTGATACTTTCGCTGTGTCATTGATGCAGGTCTAGTGGTTCAGTTGTCTGTATTTAAATTCATTGCGTCGTGGTGGAGTGTTGGTGAATATCCAGGTTGTCACCGTCTCATTGATTCACCCCTTCAGTGTCTGGGCTGGTCTCCAATCAGGACTGCCATCTGCTGTCCAATCAGAGCTCTTGCTGTGATGTCATTGGCTCTTGCTGAGGGTTCACTGGTCATCGGTTGCTGTGAGGGAGTAACTGTTCTGACTCATTTAGACCTTGCTGTGGTGTTGGATACTTGGGCTAAATTCACACTGCAGCTGAAAGTGACCCAGTTTGGACTTTTTCCCATACATGTGACATAAATCGGATGTTTGTGTGTGTTTATGTGTGTGTGGGTGTGTGTCGAGCAGTGCGAACAGGGAGCAATCACATGGAGTTGCATCTTTAGAGTTCTGATTTGGATCACATTTGTATGTAGTCCAAAATCCATTTCATGCCATGTGGCCTGGGTGTGAACCATCAAATCAGAATTGTTCAGTATTTATCACGAACTGATGCTAATGCGCTAACACTAATGATAACACAGTATCATTCTTGGATGACCACAGAAAACAATCTTCTAGTTTCGCTTTGAGATTTCCTGTCTGGTAATTAGCCTTTTCCAACTTTTTTGAGCCAAGCCAGAAGTCTTGAAGAGATGTTTGAGCGTTGGTGTTTGAGTGACTGTGTGTCAAAACAAAAGCAGTGATAGCTGTACAAAGCTTCAGCTAAAGCGACAAGTTTGGCTCTTTGTCTAATTTTTGCACCATTGTCTTTGTAGTCTGTGGATGACTCCACAGCCGGCTCTCACTAAAACCTGTCCCTCAGGTAATATGTTAGTGGCTATAGTGATGGGCTCGTATAAGCTACTCAATGCAAACACCTAGACAGATGATGCGTCTTTCTCTTTTCGTTCATTTGCACTTTTCAGGATAGGGCTCAGTTTACACTGACATTGGATATGGGTCACTTTACCAAATTAATATGAACAGTCAGACCAAAAAAAAACCCTCAACTGTCTGTAGTGTGAAAGTAAAGCCTTCAACCAGTGAGGTCCAAATGTGTGTGCGTGTGTGTGTGCGTGCGTGTGTGTGTGTGTGTGTGTGCACCTGTTAAAAATGGTTTGCCAGTTGAGTCTCAAAACACTGCAATGATAAAAATTGATTTGGCCGTTCAGTGAATGGCGTGAAGGTCCGTATGCATGTCTATGATTGTGCTGATGCTTTTTCCTACTCCATAAAAATAGGAGAGGTAGCAGTAACTAAAGCTGATAATATAATTAAGATTCAGCGCAGGCTGACAATGAACTGATTGACAGCTCTGTTAATTCTAAAGCGATTAATATTTCAGTGGGATCTCTCCTGCGAATGCCATCGTAATCTAAAACAGTCTTAGACAGACACACCAAGTCTCCAAACTGCTGCCCCATCAGAACCTTCGGATTCGTGTGAGTCACCTGGCTTAGTCCTGCTGGGAGCCAGGCGGTAATGGAAATCTACCAAATTCTGACACCACCTGCGGTTTTATAGGTCTTCTCGTGTTGAGAGGAAGTGGCTTTGAAGGGAATTGTGGGTAAATGGGGGAGGCCTGAGGGTTGCCTGTAAGCTTTCTTTTCAGGGTTTGAGCCCCTTTGTTTTAGCAGGGGTGAAAACGCTGCTCCGATTTGGGAGAAATGTCTTGAGGTGTACAGAACGAAACATGTCCAGTGGCATTTCCTGGACATAAAGTGATTGAGCGATTAATAAGTAGAGCAGAAAGAACTGAGGAAAATGTGTGTCAATATTCAAGGCATATTCTAATCTATCTATCTATCTATGTATGTATGTATGTATGTATGTATGTATGATAGATAGATAGATAGATAGATAGATAGATAAAGATATATGGGCTTTTGGGCTTTTATGAACTCGACCGAATACGGAAAACAAAGTCGACCAGTAGAGTGTGATGACTAGAGTGTGAGGACTAAAACTCCTATGACTTGCTGTGTAATAGTGCATGGTTCAGGACTCAGACAGAGCCCTTAGAGAGAGTAGCTGGAAAACAAACTCTGGTTGGTGAGCACCGTTTGGGGTGGGGGGGGGGAAGTAGCCCAGTCACACGTCTCGTGGCAGGCACCACGGAAACGGTGGCCATATTCTCAGGAGGCTGTCGCTCTCTCTCTCTCTGTCTCGCTCTCTCTCTCTGTCTGTCCTTGAGGGACCTGGTGTGTAGTGACATGCTCAGGACTTGTCAGCGCTGTTTCTCAAGTCCAGCCGCGTGCGTGACACTGAGGTAATGAGTACACTTAACGTGATACTGTTGTCTACTGCAGCACCTACCTTTCTCTCTCTCGTGTTTTCTCTCTGTCTCTTTTGCTCCTTAGTCTTTCTCTCCGTCTGCGCGCGCGTGTGTACGTGTGCGTGCATGTGTGTTGTGTGTGTGTGTGTGTGTGTTGTGTGTGAATGAATTGCTCTGTCCCTGAAGAGCGGCAGTGGCAGAGCAGGGAAAGGGAGGGGGGAGGATCCCTCTTGAGCTGATTGAACACACACACACACACACACACTCCAGGGCAACACTACAAAATGGATGAGAAACAGAGACCTCGAAGTTCTTGACTTGACATCTTATCTGCACTGTAACCACCTGAATGCCTGAACCTGTTACATCCTCACTGAAAGACATACACATCATTTAAGTGTTGCTTTGAACCAAGCACTTTGGTTATTAGTCTCATTAATTTCACTAAGACATATTGCTTGATGATGATGATGATGATGGCGGCATAAATTGTTCCGGTATCGAATGAAAAGTACTTTTGTTCCACAAATTGATGCAATTACTTCCTCAGTGAAGTGATTTTGCTTCTTGCTTCTGTGTCCCAGTCCAAAGTATCCCTATCACTGTTCTATTTCAGTCTCATTCAGATAGACGGCAGTGTCACCATACTGAAATGAATAGTTTTGAGTCATGACGACTGAAGCTAGGAGAATGACATTCAGAAGGGAAGATATTGAATGTGAATGTTTTTACACGTTTTTTGGAAATGTTGTTTGTGTGTGTGTGTGTGTGTGTGTGAAAGAGAGAGAGAGAAAGAGACAGATAGTATGTTGCTCACTGAGCTATATCTGAAAAGAGAGATGAAAAGTGACAGAGAAATGACAGAGGGACAAGAGTCGGATTTGTCCTCCAGGGGCCGATCGACGCGCAACCAGCTCCCCTGAGGGAGAAGCAAGGGTGGCACAGACAGACAGATCTTACGCCTGAGTGACATTCGCTTGTCTACAAATTAGCATCAAATCTAGCATACTCAGCGAACATATTAGTTAGAACGGGACGGAATAAATAAATAAATAAACAAACAAACAAGTAAATGAACGTTGACTGGCGAGGAGGTTCAGCGGCAACAGAGCAAAAAAAAAAAAAAAATCAACGCGTTTTTGTCACGGAACGATTCAAAAACGCGTATGGCTCTTCCGACGGAGCTCTTTAATGCTTTTGTCGTTGGTTGGCGGCGTAACCGTCCCACCTCTCACCCTCAACCCTAGCGCTCTCTGTACCTCCTGCTCTCTGAAAAAGAGAGAGAGAGAGAAAGAGAGAGAGAGAGAGTAAAAAGGGATGAGTGAGGGTTGAAGTAGTTAGAAGAGAGAAAAGGGGATTGCGGGTCAAGGAAAAAGGCTTGTCTGAAGGCGTCTGCAGCGTGTGTCTAATTGAGCTCCGTGTAGTTAATTGTTTGTACGTGGGAGGAGGGGGGAAATCAATCTGTTTTCACACTGCCGTGGCTCCTGGGCCCCGGGGTGACAGACTGAAGCTGGCAGACAGAGGAGCTATCTGTGCCAAACCAAAAAAAAAAAAAAAAAGAAAGGAAGAAAGAAAGAAAGACAGAAATAAACAAAAAAAAAAAAGAAAACAAAAGACCCAAAAGAACATCCTGTCCTCCCTGGACCCACACATATGCACACGTACACGCATACGAAAATAATGCACACAGACATAGACACACGCATGCAAAGAGAGACGGAGAGAGAGAGAGAGAGAGAGGGAGAGAGAGAGAGAGAGAGAGTTTGAGGAGTCAAGGGAAGGCCGGGGATGCTGTGGTTATTGAGTCAGAGTGAAGTCAGATCTATCGATCCAAATCCTGTTTGTGGGGAGAAGAGTCAGGAACACGAGACCCGGGCAGTTCAGAGGACCTGAGGAAAAATAGAAAGAGAGAGAGAGAGAGAGAAAGAAGGAAGGAAGAAAGAGAAGGAAAGGAAGACCTCAGGTTAAACCCCTCTAGCACAGACGGATAGACAGGCTCT
>NC_044507.1:16312043-16317043 GCF_902362185.1 Chanos chanos
AAGGCTTACAGTGATGTTTGCTCTCCTGAAGATCCCAGTGAGAGACATACAGAAAAGGGAAAACAGTAACAGGATGTGCATTATAGCGGGTCATGATAGTATTGCTGTGTTGGTGATGAGAAACGCTCTGTTTTCTGTGTACAGACTGAACACCCATGGCGTCGAAGTGGAGCTTTATTAATGCCGGTGTAAATGAGAGTGTAACCCTTCCAGTGTCAGTGCAGATTTATAGATCAATTACTGGAGATCACAATTGAGTTTCCCTGCGCTAATTCACTGCGCGAGAGCCGCACGGCGCTGTTCCTACCTTGTGCTTTACAAATAACAACTTCCACGTTTAAAGAGATGAATAAATTGGACACAGATAAAGCTCTGTCGAATTTTGTGAAAAGATTGAAGCTAACGCTTTCTCATTATTCAATAATCCAACTCGTAACCGTCTGGTAATGAAGGGGATTTTGACATGCATAGCAACATCAGCTTGAGCGTCCAAATTGTCCCTTTTACCAATTTGCATATCATTAAAGTAGATTTAGCGGTGAGTGTCATACCTTCGTCCCGTAAAGTACAAGTTTGACAGTAAAGAGCGGTAACCACTGCTTCCCATTCCTATTGCGCATATGCAGATGGAGATGGTAATGATATTTCATGGTGTGTCTATCGCATTTCGAAAGGAAAAGTGTGATAATTATATCAGTTTGATGAGTGATTAGTTCTGAGAGGGTGAAAGTGTAATTAATGAATTACATCTCGCGCATTTTTGTTCGCAGTTATGTGTACCATTGCCAGCAGCTCATAGTATATGACAAAGTGTAACCCTGATGTGGATTACTCAAATTACTCAAAAATCCATCTCACTGCCTCTTTACAGTGAATCATCAGTCATTAGTCCTCGGTATGCCTCTCTGAAAGCTAGCAGTCCTTAATCTGCCAAACCAGCACTTCACGGTCATGAGCAGTAGGCACATTTACATGAACTCTAGCGTACAATAACCGCAAAGGGACCATACTGCAGGATAAACATGCAATAGGTTTGTTTTATTTGGTATCGATACCGTAAGAACACTCACGAATCAAATTATTCTGTTCATCTTTTTATTATGTGGATATAGTAATAAAAAGATGGGGGTGGGGGGGGGGGGGGGGTTTACAACCTAGAGTCCAAGGACATGGCTACTGAAGGAGAAGTAAAATACAACGAGAGCTTCGGTAGAATCCGTGTACTTCAGTTGTATGGTTGTGGGTGCGGTTGACGATTCAATCCTAAAATGTATAAATTCACAGTGAAAAAAGCAGGCTCTGCAGGTTCAGTTTTGAATAGGCACATGGGCTTCATTGTTGGTGAGGGCTTTCGGAAAACCAGTGCTCTCTCACCTTATGTTCTTCACTTGAAAAATCAGTGTTTTGTGTGATTGAACACAACAGCCAGTAATTCTCGTCCGTTCTCAGGAATAGCCCCCAGCATGTGAAAGAAGACAGAGTTCTTCTCGCTGTCCTTGATGAGAATATATGCCGAGCAAATAGATAATAATGATCACGGGTGATTATAATAATGATCTCATATAACTGGATAATTAGATTATTTGCCTTGGATCAAGGCTGATTTCTAAATGAAAAGAGGAAACATGGACGAGACGTGGGTGAGGTTCAGTTCGCATCTCTCAAATCACATGTCTCTCTCTCTCTCTCTCTCTCTCTCTCTGTCTGTCTGTCTGTCCCTCCCATCTCTTCCTCCCTCTGGTAGAATAAAGACTTAGAAAGAATTAGAGCTTTATCCGTTCCATCTCGAACAGTGTCGTGTGAAATATTACTATGTTCTCCATTTGAACAGTAACAGTGATGGTAATAATGGCGGATATGATCAGAGCGAAAGGTCAGCTTCTACCCCGAGGCAGAGGCACATCGTAAGAGCAGAAAAACGCATAGAGTCAAGCCTGCCTCATTTCACCCCGAGAGACAGCACTTACATCGTCTGGTCTATGGAGACACTCTTCCCTCTCTCTCTCTCTCTCTCTCTCTCTCTCCCTCCCTTACTTTATCTACAGAGACCACAGGAGAGCCATTGTGCAGAGTGCAGACAGAGGCAGGATCAAAAGGAAAGGGTTGAAAGACAACATTTTCTTATTAGCAGCTACAAAAGCGGGTGAAAAAAAATGCACCCGCGTCTGCTGCACAGGAGGGGATCAGTTTTTTGGCCATTAGTGACACGCTGCAAGAGCTGGAGGAACAGGGGCTAGGCAGCCCTCTTCTTCTGTCTCCATCTTTGGTTAAATTCACCTCATTTCCTCCTTTCTCTCTCTCTTCTGCCCGTACTGATTCTGAAAGGCAACGCTGGCTTCTTGACTGGTGAGGGTGTCTCTTTGTGTTCATGATGCAAACAAGTTAAGACGTAATGCTTTTGGGATGCTGTCAGTTTTTACGCTCTGTCCTTAATGGATGCACGAACATACATTCTGTTTCAACCTCTCTTCAATTTCAGAACCATCTCTCTCTCTCTCTCTCTTTCTCTCTCTCTCTGTCTCTCTGTGTGTGTGTGTGTGTGTGTGTGGAGGACTGGCTTAGCCACAGGAGAGGAGGGTAAATATCAGAGAAGGTCAGGGGGAGGAGAGAGGGGGAGAGGAGGGGATGAGAGGAATGGAGGGATGAGGGAGAGCGATAGTTGTGGTTATGGAGAGAGGTGACGCTCTGTTCCACTCACTCAGGACCTGCCATCTTGACTAAGAGCTACAATAAGCTTGGCTGTGCATGTACGTTTATGAGGGTTAAATTTTGTATGTGTGTGTGTGTAGGTGCGTGCGTGTGTGCTTATGCATGTGTGTGACTGTGTGTGTGTGTGTGTGTGTGTGTGTGTGTGTGTGTATGTTTGTATGGCCATGTTTTTATGTGCAATCTATTTTTCTCATCTATGATTTTGGAAGATCAATGAGAAAGAGAGAGAGGGTGGAGAGTTACGAGATCAAAGAAAATCCCATCAAATACAGACGCATGCAAACACACTCTCCCCCCCCCCCGTCTCTCTCACTCTGTCACTCTCCCTCACCTTCTCTCTCTCTCTCACTCACACTCTCTCTCTCTCCCCCCCCCCACCTTCTCTCTCTCTCTCTCTCACACACACACACACACACACACACAGGGAGGGAGAGAGAGAGACTGGCTCTCTCATATAAACATGCAGTACAATCTGTCTCCTCCATCAGAGGGCTCAGCAGGCGCAGTATTAGCTCTAATAATACAGTGTGTCTCCATCCTTTTCTCCCTTTCAGCCCTGGAGCCAGAGCAGGCTCGAAGAACAAATGAGAGAGAAACTTCCAGATTCTGATTTATTTCATTAGGCAAATGAGATGTGTGAGCCCTCCGGCACTGCTCACTGAGTCACCCCTGTCCACTGTCTCCTGCCTTTCTCTCTCTCTCTCTCTCTCTCTATTTCTCTCTCTATCACTCTCCCCTCTCCCTCTTTTTTTTTTTTACTCTCTCTGCCTTTCCCCCTCTTCTCAATCTCTCCCATCTCTCCTTCTCTCTCTCGCTCTCTCTTTCTCTCTCTCTCTCTCGCTCTCTCATTTCTTCTTTCTCTCGTACCGACAAACACATACCAGTTGATTTTGGTCCCGTGTTGAATGTCTACAATTGTGCACAACATCTTATCCAATCAAATCTCTTAAAGCATTTGGGAGTGAAAAGCTTGCCAGGGAGCACCTGTTACTGTCTGAGTAAAATGAGGGTCTTTCTGTTTGAGTCTGCTGTCTCTACCTGACCACATCTGGGGAAGCCTGCCGATCAGACCTCTGCTCAATTATTTTGAATAACTGTGGTGTGAAATTGAGTGTTCAGGTGGTTGAACATGGATCTCCTCCGAAGAACAGCGAGCGGTTGGATTGAAAAAGAGAAAAACACATGTAGAAATGTCGTTTTTGATTCTTATTGAGTATATAGGGGGTTAAAAAAAAAAAACAACTTCGAAAGAAAATTGTCTTATTAGTATTGAACATTGTTTCTCTGTCTTTCTCTCTCTCTCTCTCTCTCTCTCTCCAACAGGTTGTTCCTTGAAAAGAGGGAGCGTGAGGGGAGCAGTGTCCCCCTCCTCCCATCCCTGACACCCCAGCGAAACAGAAACACACCCTGTGACCTGGCCCAAACATGGCTCTGTCAGTCTGGATTCTGTGCACGTGTGTCATCACTCTCTGCAACATCACCCCCTCTGCCCAAGGTCGGTACTGCAGTCTTAATTCAGCTCCAGAAATGTGTGCACTTTGTCTGGGTCTTTGAATCAGTGGAAAATATACAACAAAGCGACATTGGACTTTTAACGATGCTGATGATTAGAAGAGTGTGTGAAGTACTGAGAGTGAGAGAGTGAAAAAGTGTGTGTGTGTGTGTGTGTGTGTGACTATACAGTTGTGGATTGTATATGATTGCGGAGTGTTTCTATAGCGTGAACTGTGGAGTATATATCTTGTGTGGAGTGTAAATGAATGAGAAGTGTAAGTGAATGTGGAGTGCATATGTAGTGTGCAGTGTGTGAGTGCGTGTGTGTGTGTGTGTGTGTGTGTGTGTGTGTGTGTGTGACTGTGGGGAGTATGTATGAATTTCATGGACGTGTTATTGTGAATGTGTGTGTATGTGAGAATTCATGCGTGTCCTGGGGCCAGATGAGGCCATGTGCATGTCTGCTTCAATGTGCCACGTAGCGTGTGTTGTATGTGTGTCAGCATGCATGTGTGCAGTGAGTGTGAATGTGTGTGTGTGTGTGTGTGTGTGTGCGTGGATGCCAGCTGGTGTGACCCCCCAGCAGCAGGTGACCTGGTGGGAACACATTGGCACTGTAGGGTAGGTGGGCCTGAGGACTTTGAGGGGGGGGGGGCGGTGAATGGAGAGTTTGGGAGGGGGGGTGGTCCAGCTAGTGACCAATCACACAGGCGTCTCCCCACCATCTGCCGTGCTCCCAAACGACCTTGTGCCAAAGAGGGACCAGACTGAGGAAACCACACGCTGAGTGCTTGCAG
>NC_044507.1:16319543-16352043 GCF_902362185.1 Chanos chanos
TCCCTATCGCACCAACAGTGGCAGGATTTAGGTGCGGGTGACGTGTCCATTCTGGGGGGGGGGGGCGGCACGGGGCGCCCGCAAGAAGAAATTCAGAATGGTGACATTTGCACGAACGCTTTTCTATCACCCATTTGCATGTCACGTCACGGATATCATGTCGCCGTGTGTGTGTGTGGGTCAGTAAACTTTTTTGGAGTGGGCGCCCTGATTCTAGTTTGTGAGCTAGGAAGGCTACCGCCTGGGAAGTTCTCTCTCTCAGAAGTACGAGATGGCGGGAGGTCGGGGGGGGGGGGGGGGGGATAGTGGGTAGTGGGAGGTTCACCTCAGGCCTCCCCCACTGGAAGCCTAAGGTAGAGGGAGCAGGGAAATCTGTCAAATGGGGGAGGAGGGGGGGGGGCGCCATGCAAGCTAGACCCACTACTGCATAGTCCTCCAAGTTATTCAAAGTGCTCCCCACACCTCTCCTTAGGCCAGACTCCCTCTCACCATTTTCCATTGCCTCCCCATCTTCTTTCCATCTCTCTCTCTCCCTCTCTCTCTCTACTCCCATATTTTAGATCTCATCTTAAGTGGGTCCTCTGGTCTCCACCTGATCATCTCATGTATTGATATGGAGCTTACCCCCCCTCTCTTTCTCTCTTTCTCTCTTTCTTTCTATCCCTCCCATTCTCTTCTCTCTCTCTCTCTCTTCCTCTCTATATTGGTTTCTGTCTCCCTGTCTCGTTCTTTCCCTCTCTTCCGCGTTCTTTCTCTCCCTCTATCTCCTGCCTGGATTGTGGGGTTGTGGTGTGCTCTTCAAAGCCCTTGGCTGAGAACAGTGGATCACAGACAAGCCTGTGTGAGTGAAAGGTTAATGGATGGCCTTTGAATATATATTTGGGGGGGGGGGGGGTTGAGGGAATGAGGGAGGGAGGAGAGACACGGTGTGTTCTTTCAAATGAGCCTTTGAAGATGGTGCTGGTGCTCTCTCTCTCTCTCTCTCTCTCTCGTTCTCTCTCTCCACCCTCCCTCCCTGCCTGAGTGTCAGTGTGTTCACATTGATGGGGGACAAGAGGACACACAACCTGTTCCTGTCTATGTAGATCCAGCAGTATTTTGTGATTTCATCTCTCTCTCTCTCTCTCTCCCTCTCTCTCTTTCGCTCTCTCCCTCTCTTTCATGACCTCTGTCTGTCCGTGTGTTTGTGATGTTGCAGTGGTGTCGATCTGGTTAGTGTTTGTCTTTGTATTTGCGTGCGTGCGCGTGTGTTTGTGTGTGTGTGTGTGTGTGTGTGTGTGTTTGTGTATGTGTATGCTCCATACTGCAGATTAATAATTACCAGCAGCAGCTTTCAGCTGCCAGCCAAGGGCAGGCTGGTTCAGCACTTCCACTGAAGCGAGGGAGGAGGAGTGGAGAGAAGGCAGAAAGAGCGACACTCCGGGAGAGAGACGGGTCAGGAGTCGAGAGAGACAGGGAAAAAGAGACAGATTGGAATGAATGCAAAAATAGAAAAAAAAAAGCCAAAGGAGGGAGGGTGGTAGGGATAGAGAGCTCTGGGTGAACGAGAGAAGGAGAAGAGGAAGAGAAAGGGAGGAGAGAGGATAATCTCTGGAGAATCATTAGAAGAGAAAAGCAGAGAGAAAAGCAGAGACATACTAAGACGTTGGCTCATTGATGAAGGCTTTTACATTACTGACATTACTGCCCTCCTACGCATGAACGAACATGCACCTACACTCACCTACCCACACGCATGCAGACACACACACACACACACACACACACACAACCTCATGCACACACATACATACACACACACACACACACACATGCAGACACATACATACACACACACACACACACACACACGCGCACACACACACACGCAGACACACACACAACCTCGTGCACACATGTACATACACACACACGTGCAGACACATACACACACACACACACACACACACACACACTGGCAGAACCACAGAGACACGTTTTTAATCACACAGCAAGTCTAAATACACAGAGAGGCAGAGAAGAACTTACTGAGGGAGAGAGAGAGAGAGAGAGTGGTCTAGATCAGTGCACAAAGAGGTTAATTAAGTGTCCGGTCCAGTGACAGGGCAGGAGTTTGACACTCATCCTTCCTAACAGGTTTCTGGACGTGGCGCACAATTCTTCCCCGTGTACTCTTATCTTTCTGACAGTCGGCCTCCAATGCTGCTCTACTCCACTCTCTCTCTCCCTCACTCACTCACTCCCTTCCTGTCCCTTCTGGCCTTCCAACTCTGCTCTCTTTCATTTTGATTGGCTTGAGAATATTGTCCCCTCTTTTTTTTTTTTTTTTTAAATGATATCGCCGACGCCATCAACTGATAAATGGAATATTTTACAGCTGAGATGTGCGGCAGCTCTTGGGCCTCCTGGCGTTGTGTTCAGCCTTTGGCCTGCAGGACTGCCTTATTACTCTGTGCTAATGAAATGTTCAGGCACTGACTCTGTTCCAGGCTCCAGCACTCTTTCTCTCTCCCAAACTCCCATTTGGAGAACTCCAGTATCAAAAGCAACGCGAAATATAGCTCTTCCCCCTTTCTGTCTCTTTCTCTCTCTCCCTCTCCCTCTCCCTCTCTCTCTCTCTCTCTCTCTCTCTGTCTCATGACAGAGCAGTAGATATTTGGATATTTCCAGGCAGAGAGAAGACAGGCAGATCATTTGGAGTGGTGGGAATTTGGTTAGGCTAAAAAATCTTTATAGTGTTTCGTTTTATTTCGGTTCGGTTTGTTTTTTTTGGGGGGGGGGGGGGCGGTGAGTGTTCCTATGCTACTTTGTGGAAAGGAGGCCAGACATTGTGTGCATGTGTGTGTGTGTGTGTGTGTGTGCGCGTGCAGGCGTGTGTGTGTTTAAGCGTGTGCGCGCGTCACACAGCGACACTGTCTGGACACATCCCTGTCCTCGGCTGGTCAAGCTCTGATTTTGCTCTCAGGCCCTGTGTGTGGTCCAGCCCACCTCATTAACTTCTATCTCTGCCTCTCATCTAATCTTAATCCTGTCAGGCCTTCGGCCCTTGTCCTCTCAAGCCCCCGGCCCACCGCACCCAGCACCAGCCTGGTGTGCTGTTGATTGCGGGTGAGAAAGTGTTTGAGTGTGTGCTGTGATTGGTCGTGTCGGGCTCGACGGGTGATGTCATGGCGGACGCTGGGCTGTAATTGGCTTCGGCGCGGGAGCCGAGGGGAGTAGGAAGAAGCAGCAGGCTGTGGAGAGAAGAGCGGGCCAGTTTCTGCCAGTGCACATCTCGGATAAGCTCTGTTTGACCTTGAGCCACTGGCTTTAGAGGTCATTGTGCGTTCCCTGCTGAAGAAGGGTCATTATTTCTCCCTCTCTCTCCCTCTGCATCTCCTGTAGGTATTTTAGTTTATATCTGTCCTTCTCTCCGGGTCTGTGTCTGGGTTGAGGCAGCTTAATCAGTATGTATGGAGGCAGCTTTGTTATCAGTGCCACCCACCCAATCATTCTCCCTCTCTCTCTCTCTCTCTCTCTCTCTCTCTCTCTCTCTCTTTCTTCCTTTCATTGGCTGGGTTTAATCACTTTGGATGTGTGTCATTTTGGCTCTGCTCTGCGCTTTGACCCCATGGCTCGAGCTGGTGACTCTTCGACTCAGTCTCGTCTCATTCACGTCTCGTCTTGTCTCATCTCGTTTCGTCTCAGTCCGGCTCGGGGGTGTGGAAGGGAGAACGACCCTTTGCCTCGCGTGCCCAGATCCCCGGGCCTTCCTGTGTCCCAGTCTCCCCCCCTATAGGGCCCGGAGCTCAGGGGTCCACAGCGAGGCCAGGTCCGGGAGACGCGACTGCGTCATGGCTGGATTTGACAGCCTCGCTGGCCTCGGTGAACTGCTCTATCTCCTGTGGGGACCCCCCAGTGTTGATCAACAGCCCAGCGTTCAGGAGACGCCCGCACAGAAAGGAGAGAGACTGCTCTCGGCTGGTTTGGGGTGTGCTAATTGGATATCAGAAATGATAATCAAAGTATATCGTTTTGTTTGTTTTGTTTTGTTGATTTTGGGTGTTTTTACGACGCTTTTTCTTGAAAGACTTCAAAACACTCTTTCACCAGGAAGCACCTGCTGCTTGAGAGATGGATGAAATGATTTTCCGTGTAATCTGAATTCAGGACGGCACACCCTCAATGTAACAGTCACCAGCTCCATCAGCTTTTATTTCTTTCTTTTAAAAAGTCTATAGTTACATTGAGTAGTCAATATTAGCCATCAGCGATATCTTTAAGCTGGGCTTTTTTTTTTTTCCGGAAATCTGCATCTTGGTGTGTATTTATCTGATCTGAAATGTGAGATCTGGATCCGTAGAAGTGTTTATTATCCCTTTAAATTGGCTTATCGTTCACATTTGCTTTTCGTGTGATTTTTTTTTTTTTTTTTTTTTTTTAGGAAGGTTTACTAGGCTTTGTCAGTCCTGGGGGGAGTGAGTGTTTGTATGAGCGTCTGTGTTAGACCTTGGCCCTGTCTTTTGTCTGGCCGTGCCAGTGCAGGCGTCTCTGGGTGCTTCTTCCCTGCTCTTCTCTGCTCTGCCCCTCCGGCCTTAATTACTGCATTTGGATAATGAGTCAAATCCAATCAGTCTCTCTCTCTCAGCACCACCCCCCCCCCCCCCCCACACACACACCCCCGATCTTAATGACTATGGAGGTTTCATTATAGAGACACCAGTCCCATCTCTTCAATACCAACTGCCCTGGAGTGACAACTACTCCCCCCCCCTCCCCCCCGTCCATCCGTCCATCCGTCTCCCCACATCAGTCACCCAGATGGACTGATGTTTTTTTTTTTTTATAGGGGCAGGGGGGCCACATCCGTGTTTACATGTTTCGAGAACACTACATCGACATTCGCAAACGTTCAGACCGTAGTTAGAGGTGGTGTATTCTCCGTAAGAGAACATTTGGTTAGTAACTGAGAACAGAAGCCTCTGGTTCCTACACAGTGAAAGAAAAAAGGACACACAGTGCCTGTGGTTTGTCAGCCAATCATACGGCATCTCAGCCAGAGGACCACTGAGTCACCACTGAGCCCAGAATCCCATATGCTCATTGATAAAATCAGATCTTTATCTGTTCCCCGCACCAACACTGCCAAAACCCAGAGACAGCCATTAGCCGTGGTTAGATCTCTAACACCTGTCACAGAAAAGAGAGAGAGGCTGATCATCTCTATGAAGTTACGGATCTAATATTAATGCCCTTCTGTCTTCACACGTCTGCCCAAAATGATGATTATTTCACTACTTTTCACATTTATGTCAGAAGGAAAAATGATTATTTTGAAATTAATGATTATGGTTATTTTGAAAGTAAACAGTTTTAGTGTCTGTCGTTTTATGAGAAAGGAAAATTCTTGTAAGTACACAATTATTGTGGCATAAATGGGAATATTTATGGGTTTTATAACATGCCGTAGAATTTTATGAGTTAACGTCACAAATATTTCAGAACCTGAACGCACAGTGGTAACCGTTGCCATCCTGTGTATGCACATGGTCAATTCTTTCTCTGGAGAATGATGGGAGAAGAAAAAAAAGAAAGAAATGATAAACCCATGACGACTCCACTAAATCTAATCCTGTGTGAATGCAGGATTTAGATTCAATCCGGTTTAGATCTGGATTACTCTTCCATACCATCTTCTTGTCATATTGTTCACCAAGGGGAATCTGCTTGTCAGTCTCATGAACAGTAGCTAAAAGCATTAGCTTTTAATCAAGACTCAAATCATTTCATTATGATTTTGCAAAGCTCTCGTCAATAATTAACATATAACAGAAAATCCACTCTTGTTTCTGTATCGAGCGCTTTGCCGTAATGAACCTTCGAGAGAGATAGAGATAGAGAGAGAGGGAGAGAGAGAGAGAGGGAAGAGACAGAGAGAGAGAGATCACTGAGGGAGGTTTGTGTAGTATGCAGTAGGCAGGGAGTTGGTTTCATGTTGGGATGGCCAGTTGGAGCTGAAACTGATGCATTGGATCTATATGAATGTTTCCATACAGTTTGGGTGAGTGATAGGCTTCCTGCCGTGGGTGTGTATGTGCTGAGCTTGGCTCATCTCAGAGAAATGGTTTAATCAGTGGGCAGCGATAAGGAACTGTGTGTGTGCACCACAGGGGAGCCAAAGGAACACGGCTGCACACTGACACACATTAATCCCCCCCCCCCCCCCCCCCCCCCCCCCCCCCCCCCCCAACATACACATACACACACACATACCTCCATGTATGTTCATGTGGGTGTGTGTCTGTATGCGTGTGTGTGTGTGTGTGTGTGTGTGTGTGTGTGTGTACACGCCTAAAGAGGTGGTGGCATGGTCAGTGGTCAGGGTATGTATAGAGGTACACCCCACAAGTAATTGTGAGTTGTGTGTGTAGAGGAAGTGGAGAAGCATTGATGTGTTGTATGTGTGTGTTTGTGTGTGTTTGTGTGTGTTTGTGTGTGTGTTATTTTAGCCTGTGGGAGGTCCTGATTGTATTTATGGTTACAGACTGGCTGTGCAGTGTTTCCTACGTGAGCCTTTGCTTAGCATGGGGTCTATTAAACCTGGACCGCTGTGTTGAATTCGCAGGTTTTCAATCAAAAACCAAATCCCCTCTAACGCAGAAAAGGTCACAATTCAACTTAAACGACAACATCTGTTTGGCAACTATGCAAAGAAGAACCACGTTCCTAACACATAATTCATTTTAGTATGTGTGTGTGTGTGTGTGTGTGTGTGTATTGGAAAACCCAGCTGTTATGCCATTGCTAGATGCAGCATGCAATAGGATCACAGCTCTTCGACGTGCATCTCCTGGCTAAGTGATTTCTCCGTGCGGACGGCTGGGGCTCTGGAATGGTGAAGGAAAAGAGGATTTAAAAAGAAAAGGGGAGGGGGGGGCACTGTTGAAAATGGGTGTTCATCCTTCCCCAAGCCTGAGCCTCGTGAGTGCATTTAAGAGCAGCGGGATGAATACGGGTGACATTTTCAGATTTTTCACAGACAGCTCAAGTACACTGATTCATATAGGCACGGGGCCGCGGTGGTTTTTGTAATGAGCGGCCTTGGCGTTGACCGTGATGGAAACGTCGACAGAAAGACTTAGAATTTTTTGTATTAGCGCCCTCATCAAATTCTAAAGAAAAAAATATTCGTTGTGCCCCCCCCTCTCTTTCTTGCTCTATCTGTTTGTGTGTGTGTGTGTGTGTGTGTGTGTGTGTGTGTGTGAGAGAGAGAGAGAGAGAGAGAGAGGAGGTTTAATAGGTTTACTGGCTGGTTTTTTTTCCATCACTATGGAGAACAGGTCTGTTATGTGCATGTGTTATAAAACTGCTGATGTAGTGCAGTGATGGTTGTTTTTTTTTTTTTAAGCTGTGGTGGTCTTGTATTAAATAAATTCAAATCTGAATTCTCGGCGGCTGAATGGATAAACGCTTCAGCACCACGGAGAGCTCCGCAGATCCGCGCTTTTAAACCGAGGCGTTTCATTGGTCGAAACCAAAGCGTTTCATCGGTCAGTTCTAACCGTCTCCCAATACTTCACAGAACAGCTCCACATGCTCATGTAACCGCAGAAACTAAAGGAGACATCCACATGAAGGGACTGAGTGAAGCGTTGCCACCAGTAGCTGCCGGAGCAGCCTCAGTGCCTCTTGGCATAGATTCTACAGGGTCTGTAAGAGAGACGTGACACCATTTCTCCACACGTGACACCGTTTCTCCACAAGAAGTTCCATCGTTTGGTGTTTTGTGGATGGTGGCAGAAGAACACACACTTAATGGCTCTGCTACCCCATCTTCCCCTAATGGTTTGACAGCTTTAGATCTCCTGACTAAGAGAAGTAGATCTGGTGACTGCCATCACATTGATGTTAATCATGTGCTCCACCCCATAAAAGTCATCAGCAGGGCCTTTCTGCTGTGGAAAATGCACACCCATGGGGTTTTTTTTTTTGGTTATTTTTTGTTTTTTGTTTTTTTTTTTGCCTATGTGCAACACATTGGTCTGAAGAGAGCGAAGAATGACTCATCTTACAGTGTGGCTTTTTTTTCCCCACCACTGAATGCCACAGAAATGCCAACTTCCTCTTGCCTTTACAGCATATAATGAAAAATGTGTGTTTGTATCTATATTAAGGGACTTGCGAACTTAAGGAGGCACCTGCTATCGATAGAAGTTATTTTAGCTTTCGTATTTATCTTTAATTTTGGAAGTTGCCGGAGAATCTCCGCTGCCCTTTAGCTCTGTGGAGAGTTTCTCTCACCGCTCTGCGGTTCTTGAGACCGGCGTGGGCGACTGCCAGCTCTTTGCTGTGCCCAGGGGTTTGAACGCGTTGGGCTTTTTGAAAAGCCCTCGTGCAGTAAGAGAGCGCCGTTCTGGGATTCTCTCACATCCTCTCAGCCTTGCCCGGCGATTAACCCACCTGTCTGGGCCTGGTCCTCTTCACACCGCGACAGGCCGCCAGACGGGCCCTCGGTCTCTGGCCAAGTGGGCCAGCGAAGGTGGAACACGCAGTTTTTCAAAATGGCCTTCTCCCCCATCGCTCTTGTCTTCTTTACCCACTAAGCACCATATACGTTCATTCAGGTGGTTGTGTGTGTGTGTGTGTGTATGTGTGTGTGTGTGTGTGTGTGCGCGCACGCGTATGTGTGTGGGTGTGTGTGGGTTGGGGGGGGGGGGGGGGGGTTGGATGTTAATGTAGTATGAGAGGCTGTCTCTGAGTTAGTTGCACTATGAGAGTAAATAGGGTTTTCCTCAAGGACATGTGGACTGAATCTTAAAGTTGTAGTTTCTCTCTCCTGGGACTTTGTGCGGGGAGGGGGGACACAGAGGGAGGTGGGCCTGACTTATCCTTCACTTGAATAAAACACCACATTAATGTGATGTCTCTCTTTTTAATCCTTGGAACGCTGTCATTCACACTCCGTAATGTATTAATTGTGGTAGAGAGGCATTAAACTGTTCATGTGTATCTCTTTCTTTAATTCCCTTTATTTTCTCTCTAAGTGAAACGTGTCTGTGTTGCTTGTAGCTTTGAGTCGCTCGGCGATGCCTTTCGGGCTGATGCGGAGGGAGCTGGCGTGCGAAGGTTACCCCATCGAGCTGCGATGCCCCGGCAGTGACGTCATCATGATCGAGACGGCCAACTACGGCCGCACGGATGACAAGATCTGTGACGCTGACCCTTTTCAGATGGAGAATGTGCAGTGTTACCTGCCCGATGCCTTCAAAATTATGTCACAGAGGTACGTCAGAGCGTGTGTGTGTGTGTGTGTGTGTGTGCGTGTGTGTGTGTGTGTGTGTGTGTGTGTGTATGCGTGAGTGTGAATACACGTGTGTGTGTGTGTGTGTGTGTATTTACATGTAGAAGTATAAGTGTAGAAGTATGAGTCAATCAGAGAACCACTGTGTCTGAGTTTGACTATGTGTTGTAGCTGTGCACTGATATGTGTGAATATTCAAACATGCCGTCTTCTCTATGTGTGCATGTGTATGTATGCATATATTGGGGTGTGTGTGTGTATGTGTGTGGGTGTGTGTGTGAGTGTGTGTTTGCACTTTGCCTGCAGCTGCACACTCTCTGACTGTGCTTAGCATCTGCTTCCTCAGAGACCAGATCAATGGATTCCCTCTTCTAGCTATCCATCACCGTGGTAATGGAGGGAGAGAGTGCGAGCAAAGCACAGTAGGGAGGGAGACAGGGAGCGAGAGAAAGAAAGAGAGAGAGGGAGAGATTGGGAGATGTGGAGAAGAGGAAGGATTGGTGTGGAATGGAGGGGAGTATGGTGAAGGGGTGCTGATGAGAAGATAAACAGAGTGCAGCAGAGAGACGTGTGTGTGTGTGTGTTTGTGTGTGTGTGTGTGTGTGTGTGTCAGTGTGTGTGTGTCTGTGTGTGACAGAGAGAGAGAGACAGAAAAGGAGGGAATGAGGGAGAGAGGATGGTACAAACTGCAGTGAGGAGAGGGATTTGGTTCTTGAAAAATGTGTGTATTTGTGTGTGTGTGTGTGTGTGTGTGTGTGTGTGTGTGTGTGTGTGTGTGTGTTTAAGCATGTTAAGTGTGCTTTAAGAGAGACAGGGAAAAATACATCTATCTCAACATTTAAAGATTTTATTGTATTCACATGCATTATTCAGAATGTTCCGGATAATGTTGCATATAATTTTCTTGTATATGTGTGTGTGTGTGTGTGTGTGTGTGTGTGTCTGTGTATGTGTGTGTGTGCCTTATCTGTATTCCTGCCTTCTCATGCCAGTAATTGCCTCCGTGCTGTAGAAGGAAGAAAAGAGGGAGAGAGAAAGAGACATCATTGCACTCTTACTTGCTCTTTATGCCATGTCGTATATGTTCACATATGGAGTGAAATTACAACGTCACAACCACTCCTTTGTCACCTAAACAAATCAGCCTTTGTATTATTATCTTATGCAATACTGTATTTTGAAGCCTTTGAATCTCACAGGTTTCTGTCCTTCTCTCTCTCTCTCTCTCTCTATCTCTTTCTCCCTCTGTCTTTGTCTGTCTCTCTCTGTTTGTCTGTCTCTTTCTGCCCGTCTCTCTCCCTCTGCCTGTCTGTCTGTCTGTCTGTCTCTATCTCTGCCTCTCTTTCTCTTTCTCTCTGCCTGTCTCCCTCTCTCTCTCTCCTTCTGTCTCTCTCTCTCTCTTTCTGTCTCAGGTGTAATAACCGTACCCAGTGCGTGGTCGTAGCAGGGTCAGACGTGTTCCCTGACCCGTGCCCGGGAACCTACAAGTACCTGGAGATCCAGTATGAGTGTGTACCCTACAGTGAGTACAAAGATCTGTCCATCCTCCCACACCTCCACCTCCCTTCTCTCTCCTTCACCACCCCCCATCCCCCTTTACCCCACCTAACCCCCCCAGCCCCCACCACGCCCACGCTGGCATTCATACACACACACACACACACACACGCACACACACGCTATCATACACACAATGTCGCTCTCTCACTCACTCCAACACACACTCAGACAGTCAGACAGACAGACATGCTCTGTTACTCTCGCTCTCTTTCTCTCTTTCTGGCTCTCTGTCTCTCTCTCTCTCTCTCTCTGTCTCTCTGTCTCTCTCTCTCCCCCCCCCCTCTCCCACGCACGTACACACTAACACACACTCTTGCATACACACATGATCACACGGCGCTAAACCCTTTCTCTCCATGGACAGTGCGACGCTGCAGAGACTGAGGGAGATTTTCACATTGGGGAAGATGCTCCATGGACAGATCAAAAACAAACCGTACACCCTTTCTTTATTGAGCGATCGCGCGCGCGCGCACACACACACACACACAAACTCACACTCACACACACACACACACACATACAGAGAGAGAAACACAAGGACCTTAAGAAAGCTTTATCTGGCATTAAACACCTTCTCCGCCCCCTCTGACAGCCAATCAAAATGAAAATTGGAGAAACTGTGAATCTCTGTAAGAGAAAGGCTCTGCTCTCTCTGTGTTTCATCACAATAGCAATGTGAAGGCAAACAGTAAATAGCTCTCTCTTTAGTGGATGTGACCCAACGCTTGACGCATTTGTAATATCCCCATGGAAACGGACAGCTTTCTCCAGCACTGCTTGCCTCTCGTCGGCAGGTGTGACTTACGCAACGCATGTTCAAGAAGACATAGACACACGCACATGCATACACATGCACACGCGCGCGCATGCACGCACACACACACACACGTACATGGGAGCTGGGCTCGTGTGAAAATCTCCTGTCAGACTGTTGTCCCCCTCCCCCCCGCCCTCCCCCCCCTCATGTGTTCTTACTCTTAGCATTGAGCCCACAGTAAGCAGGTGGTCCAGGGCTGGAGACAGGCGCACTCTGCTGGGTTGGAATTGTTGGAGATTGGGGGGTGGTTGGGGGGGGGGGGGGGGGGGGGGGGTAGGGGGAGGGTGGTAGGGTTGAAGAGGGTTGGGTCGGAATGGATGGAAAGGGTGGGGGGGGGGGTGTTGCTTGCGGAGTGTCTTTTGGGGTGGGAGGGTTGAGTCTGGGGTCTTAACCATGTTTCGTAATACTGGGTTCAGTTTGTCTGCTTCTTCCCTCAGGAAAAAGATGGAACGGCGACACGGCGAACAACACTACCTCATCTTTCTGCCGTTTTTTTTAACCTCCTTCTCTCCTCTTCTCTCTCAGTTTTTGCTTTTCACCTTTTCATTATGCTCTCTCTCTCTCTCTCTCACTCTCTCTCACTCTCCCTCTCTCACTCTCTCCTATCTATCTCTGCCGGTCTTTCTTATCATGAAGCGTCTGCATATTCATATAGTGCTCCTTGTGTATTTACTTTATGTTTTGTCTTTGCTGACGCTATTTCTTCATTACGATATTTCTGTTGCTATACCTCACTCTCCTCGTATCATGGCTTGACATTTCTCTGTTTTCTTGCCCCTTATTTCATTCTTTCTCTCTCTCTCTCTTGCTCTCTTTATCTCTCCTCTCGCTGCCCTCTCTGTCTAGTTCTTTTTCCGTCTTTTGCAGGTTTCAGAGAGATGTCTACCCTCAACCTTTCAGACTACACACTCACTACAAGCCCTCAGGCCACAGGAGCTGACAGCTGTGACAGACTGACTCTCTAGCGCCCCCTGTCTGCTTTGCTCTGCTCAGCGGTCTCAGACCCCGTCACAGGCTCAGTCCCATACACACAAAGGACAGCTCAAAAAAGAGCGGCTGTCACATCCACACTCTCAGAGTCAGTGCAATGGCAGCTCTTTGACCAGTTTCTCACTCTCCTCTCTCTCTCTCTCTCTCTCTCTCTCGGTGCTCTGTTTTCAGGGGCTTGTTTTTTGTGTAGAGGCCTTGGAGCAGATTTTTTTTTAACCTGCTTTAGTTAACCCTTGGCTGTTGTGTAGGTGTGTGTTAGTGTAGTGTTTGTGGTATGGTGAACAGATCGGTGTGTGTTAGTTCAGTGTTTGTGGTATGGTGAACAGATCAGTGTGTGTTAGTGTAGTGTTTGTGGTATGGTGAACAGATCGGTGTGTGTTAGTGTAGTGTTTGTGTTATGGTGAACAGATCAGTGTGTGTTAGTTCAGTATTTGTGGTAAGGTGGACAGATCAGTGTGTGTATAGTGTAGTGTTTGTGGTATGGTGAACAGATCTGTGTGTGTATAGTGTAGTGTTTGTGGTATGGTGGACGGATCAGTGTGTGTATAGTGTAGTGTTTGTGGTATGGTGAACAGATCTGTGTGTGTATAGTGTAGTGTTTGTGGTATAGATTGTGGACAGATCTGTTTGTGTATAGTGTAGTGTTTGTGGTATGGTGGAGAGATAAAAGGCCCACATGCTTCAAAGCTCAGTGCATCGTTTCAGTTCTCGAAATGTTTCGCCATCTCCCGGCAAACTTCCCCAGACTGTATTGAGGTTACCCCCTGGAAAAACAAGCTCTCTCTCTTAGAGCCAGTGTAAGTGTGATTAAGTAGCTGCTGACTTGCATTTTAGCTCCTATTTTTTAAAGAAAACTCTGTTTATGGTGGTTGAGGGATAGTTTGAATAGGACATTGAAAAAGTGGGTCCTGATTCCCTCTCTGTGATGAAAAGTTATCCTTGTCTAAAGTGACAAAGAGGAAACCAATTACTGGAAGCTTTTGTCAGTCGCCTCTCCCCCAGGGACAAGACGGAGTGAAGGAAGAACCACTTTTCTGTCATCTCTTTCTCTTTCTCTTTCTCTTTCTCTCTCTCTCTTTCTCTTTCTCTCTCTCCCTCTCTCTCTCTCTCTCTCTCTTGCTCTCTCTCTCTCCCTCTCTCTCACTCTTTCTCTCTCTCCCTCTCCCTCTCTCTCTCTTTCTCTTTCTCTCTCTCCCTATCTCTCTCTCCCTCTCCCTCTCTCCCTCTCTCTCTCTTTCTCCTTCTCTGTCTCTTTCTCCTCTCTCTCTCTCTCTCTCTCTCTCACTCTCTGAGTCACACACACGGACACACACACACACACGCATAGTGCCATGTGCTGTTTGGCCAGAATGGCAGAATAAATAAAGACTATGCTTCATGTCGAGCCAGACCGTCATATACCCACTGTCCCAAAACCAAATCGCCCTGTACAAACCGCCCAGTGATTGCTCTGTGTTTAATTAGTGAGAAGGGGGTGGTATTGTTGGGTCCTCAGTAGAGATTTGTGGAGATTAATTGAATTTGCTGCCACTAATCGCTCTCGTAATGCCCCCATCTTTCATGGCTCGCTGATGTCTGCGTTGCCGTGGCATTTTTTGGCGTGTTTACTGGTGACATATTGTTTGTTTGTTTATGTAGCACTTAAGAAATGAGGGAGTAAAGGATATTGTGTTTTAAGGGCTTTGCTTGGCAGCTTGCACCGCTCATGTGGATGTGCTCTGTGAGCTCCTTTTGAAATACTGATCTGTGTGTGTGTGTGCGTGCGCGTACATACGTGTTTGTTTGTTTATTCACGTCACATCATGGTGGGCATGTTTGCAACCACCTGAAACATGGAGAGACAAAGGAAGTGTTGTCCTGCAAGCTCTATCACACACACACACACACATGTGCGCACGCACACACACACAGAGTTGCACAAAGGGCAAATCAAGCCTTCACCACACACACACACACACACACTCAAACAAGCGCAGCACGTACATCAACCCGAACCAGTGACTAGCAGTTCTAGTTCTGCCCTGACACCCTTCCATTCTTAGCACGGTGTCTCTGAGTGATGAACCAGACACATGTCATTACCACACCTCTACAATCCCCTCTCCCTCTCTCCCCCCCGTCAGTGTGTATCACAGAACATCCAAGCTATCTCCTGTCTCCTGACTGTACAGATGTATGGATGCTGTAACATAGGCTTGTGTATAATAGTTGCATTGTATTTGTGACTGACTGTATAGATGTATGGATGCGGTAACATAGGCTTGTATATAATAATTGCGTTGTATTTGTGATTGAAAGCATTTTTTTGGTTAATTCAGAACTCATCCCTTTTCGTAACAAAAGCTTCGACGGCAGGCGCGTTATCGGAACGAGGTGCGTTTGTGTAATTTTGTTCCGGAAAGAAACAGACCTTCTTTGATGTGCCAAAGGTTGAGAAACCATTAATATGCATTAAGTTTGCATTAGCTGTGAAACTCATGAATGTTTGTGGAGCGACGAGCTGCAAATACTTTTGACACTCAGGAAGGGTTTTATGAGAGAGAGAAAGAGAGAGAGAGAGAGAGAGGTGGAAAGGAGGACAGGAAGGAGAGAGGGTGAAAAAAAAGAGAAAAGACTGTCTTTGCCATGCTCTTCAGGTATTTGTTGAGACGTGTGGTTTGCAGTCGTTAACAGGGCTCATTAGCATATGAGTAATTGATAGGGTTCTTGCGACCGCTGAGCAGAGGAGGCAAACGGGGCCACTGTGTGTGTCTCTGATCGCAAGGCCGGGTGGAGAAAAAAAAGGGGGAAAAAAAAAAAGCTTTGAACAATTCAAACATGAACGGAAACAAAACCCCCCCCCAAAAAACGCCACATGTTCAAAAATGCCTAACACCTTTTGCGAGTGTGGATGTGAATGTGTGTGTAGGGGGGCGGGGGATGGAGGGAGGGGGGGGGGGAATATGGGGTGGAGGGTGTCATTTTCAGAACAGGTGGCGAGAGAAAAACCTCCAGAAGTGCAGAACTAACAGTCTTGTTCTCTTTCTTTCTTTCTCTCTTTCTTTCTTACTTTCTTTCTTTCTTTCCACACTATCTTATTTCTCATCATTGAAGCTTCTGCGGCAGAGTGTTCCTCCCTGATTAGTCACCAATTAGTCATTTGCTATCACTCTCTCCATCTCTCTTTCTCTCTTTCTCTCGCTTCCCCACCTTTCTCTTTTAACCTCTTACACCTACACAATCGTTCTCTCTCTCCCACTGCCTTTCTCATCCCTCACTGTGACTCTCTCTCTCTCTTTCTCTCTCTCTGTATGTTTTTCCCTCTCTCTCTCTCCCTCTGCTGTGTCTCTTTTGCTCTATGCCTGAAGGAGAAAACACTTTTTTTTGTGTGTTGTTTTTTTTTTTTTTCCCCAAAATCAGGTCACATAGAAAAATAGCACAAAGGGTAGGAGAGACTCATATACATGGCCCCTGGTCAGACCACTATAGGAAGAGATAATATGTATTGACCTCACTGGATTCCAGCAGCAGCTCTGCCACACACACAGACACACACACACACACACACACACAGACAGCTGTTTGCTCTGGGTGAGTACAAGCACAGCGTTACATTTACCATCCCATGATAACACTTGTGTGTGCTACACACACTGTCCCCTGGCCTGGATGTCCAGATCTCTGTGTCATATCCTTAAAGAGAAGACAGGCGTTCATTCATCCTCCTCTCTCTTCTCTCTGACGCCTTTTCTTCTTCTCCTTCTTCTTTTTTTTTCTTTTTCACTGTGTTTCTCTCTCATTTAGAAGCTGCGATCTCAGGTCTTTCACTTGTATGAGTATCTCACCTTAGCTAAGGTGAGTGGAGCTAGCACACGCTTCCTCTGCCATGTGAGGAGCCAGAGTTTCATTTACTCTCAACCAAGAGATCCTCAGTATCAGTCTTTAAAGTGAATACTGTTCACACAGCATCACCACACAGACCGAAAGTAACCACCATTTAGAGAGACAGACAGAGAGAGAGAGAGACTTAGAGAGAGAGAGAGAGAGACTGAGACCCACCCACTCAGTGAGGGAACATGTCTGACTGTGTTGCTGAGGACTCCCAGGCGCAGTCGGCAGGTGTGACACAGATGGTGTTCGGGGTTTGATTCCTACATGTAAATCGTGTCTGTGCACCGTTAAACAGCGCACTAACCCAGTAACTGATGGTACCACATCAGATGCATTCTCTAAGGGTTTCTTTCGTTCTTTCTTTCTGACTTTCTTTTTTTTTTTTTTTTTTTCCCGTCTTGTCCTTCAGATCCCAGAAAGCTTGGCTTTGCTCCCCCGTGCTCTTTGGGGAGTAAAAGGCATGTGCCTCTGTGCTTTACCCTCCACTGGATTTTTTTTTTTCTTCTTCTCCTCCGTCTCCGGAGAGATGTTCCCTTTTTTTTTGTCAAATGTTTCTCCGCAGGCTTTGACGCCAGGCATGGTGACTCGGAAAGACCCGGGAGGGGGACGAGCATGCGGTTTTCGCACGACGTTGGCGGCTTTTCGCGACTCTCTGACACAGACACATGTCAATAACATATTTACAGTCGCTCTCCGCTCTCCGCGTGTCAGCCGCCCGCCTGGACTCGCACTGTTCACATGCCACACGTGAGCACGGCTGGAGAGAGAAACCTGCCACTCAACTGTCGGACTACTGCCTGACTGTCTGTGTCATAAACGCTCACACACACACACATACACATGCACACACAAATATATTCTCGAAGATACACAGATATAATATTAATATGTTAACGTGGCAGATGGAAAGAGAGATTCAACACCAGTTTTAATTTTAATTTTCTCCTGTGTCTGGAGGTTGGTTTAGGAGAAGAGCAAAAGGAACGGGGAGACAGTATTCTTGTCTCTCTCTCTCTGCTCATAAGCACTGTCTCTCTCTCTCTCTTCCTCTCTTTCTCTCTCCTCTGTCTCCCTCACGCTCACCTGTTCCGCTCTGTCACCTCACGCCTGCCCCCCTCCCCTGCCGGTTGTTTGTTCTTAGGGCTGCTCTCTCCAGGGAGCCTCACACAGACAAGCTCAGGCCCAAGAACGGTAATCATTGATTGGCTCGTTCAATGGATCGACTCCCACCGTTCCGTGGTGGTGGAGCTGGGTGATTTGGGAGGAAGGGGTGTCAGAATTATTCTCCTGGCCCCATTTAGACTAACTTTAACCTAGCACCCAAGACAAACAGGAAGAGGTAGTTACCTGTTCTTCCCTAATGCCAACAGGGCTACTCCCAACCCCAAAAGATATGAGAAACATCAATTTTTTCTTTTTCTTTCTTTCTTTCTTTCTTTCTTTCTTTCTTTCCTTCACTATGCTTCATTCTTTCTGCCTGTGCACCCATCCCTCTCTCTCTTTCTCTGTCTCTCTCTCCGTGTGTGTGTGTGTGTGTGTGTTTTTTCCCCTACAGCTCCAGAGGACTCTTGTGCATCATGTTTTCTTTCCCAAACAGGGTCTGGAGAGGATGGAGGTGTGGATAGAGGGAGGGAGTGATGGAGGGAGGGAGAGATGGAGGGAGGGGTGAGGGGAATGATAATACTGATGAAGGGGAAAATGTGGGTTGAATGTGTGTGTTTGGGCTAGTGTGTGATGTGTGCTGATCATTGACGAATAAATAAATAAATAAATATTTATGAAATGGGGGTAATTAAAATGGAGGTAAAAAAAACAAACAGTTGAGGCCATTTTTCCCTCCTCATTTTTCATTTGAGCCATCGTTTCTCTAAGCACTAACCATCACACAGACAAATAACATGATTTAAAACAAGAGAGAAAGGACAGCCTTTTATTTAATCTCAATTTTCTCTTTTTTCCTGCACCTGTTTTTTCTTTCATTCTCTGTTACTCTCTCTCTCTATCTACTCTTTCTCTTTCTCTCTCTCTCTCTCTCTCTCTCTCTATTTCTCTCAATTTCTATCTTTCTATCTTTCTCTCTCTGTTACTCTGTCTCTCTCTCTCTCTCTCTCTCTCTCTCTGGATCTCTCTCTCTTTCTCTCTCCTTTTTTCCGATGCTTGAATAGAAGTGGATCAAAAAGGTAAAGACCACAATGAACATAAAAACCACAGCTCGCCCCCTCCTTCCCTCTCCTCCTCCTCTTCCCTCGTTTTCCTCTCCTCCCCTCATCCCCCTCTCCTAACCCAGCACCTTGTGTAGTGGTCATGTTTGATGTTTATATCCTTCCCTCTTTTCTCTCACTCCCTCTCTCTGTCTTTCTCTTTCTTTCTCTCTCTCTCTCTTTTTGGATCTTTCTCTTTCTTTCTGGCTTATAACCAAGTCTCTAAGATCCTTCTAGATTCTCTTCTCTTATCCTTGCCTAAGACGTCATCGACAATAACAAACACAAACATACGCACACTCGCACACACACCCAGACAAGCACAAACACGCATGAACAGACACACATGCAAGCATTCATCAGCACACTCAGTCTACATGAAATGTATATTTCAAACAGTTCCAATTTTTTATTCAAAATGTCCAGTGAAGCATCAACAAACTACCTTCTTTGAGTTCTTTAATCACGGGAAAAACATGAACCTTGGAGACAACCACACACACACACACACACACACACACCATTTTTGTGGCAGTAAGGTTCCCAACTATTTGTTCATTGACTCTAAACCCATGTCTTCTCAAGGTGTTTGAAGTGCTGAGTCACACATTAGACTGCTCCCATCTCTCTCAGCAGCATAGAAACTCATTTGTGCTGTTGTCATCTTATTCCATTGATTATTATTTCTTCATTTTAACTCTTGTTTGCTATTAATTTCCTGGGATCTTAAGTCCAATCCCTCTAGATCCAAATGATTCCTGTCCTCTCCATATTGTCGTAGAGTTCGTTCTTTCTCTCTCTCACACACTCACACACACACTCTCTCTCTCTCTCTCTCTCTCTCTCTCTCTCCTTTTTTGTCCCACGCATTTTTAGTTCTCTTTCCTTCAGGACGAATCTTAAGTTTGCCTTTTGTTTGTTTATTTCTTTAATATTTTCTTTCATTTGCTGTATATGGGATTAAAGAGATGATTTGAAATGGCGTGCTTAACCACGCAGAGTTTCCTCTCGATCATGTGATACGGTCTGTCTCTCGTCAAGCACTTTCTCCCATTTCCAGGTGCTTCAGTGTCCGCTCTCTCTCTCTCTCTCTCACTCCAAAAAAAACCAAACAAACAAACAAAAAAAAGCCTTCCATCCAGTTCCTTCTCTCCTTGTCCCTTCTTCTTCCTCTCCTCTTCTCGGTTTCTATCTTTCAGATCTCTCATTTGTTCATCACAAGCAGCCACGGGTTCTCTGAGCCTACCTCAGACCCCTTTCCCCCTCTTTCCTTCTTTCTTCCTTTCTTTCTTTCTTTCCTCTGTCTCTCTCACTCTGTCTCTTTTTTATCTTTCCTTCCAATTTGCTGTCCATGGCTGCCCCCCCCTCTTTGGTTGTCCGTAATCCTCTTTTGCATCGCCTTGTTTTTTGGCAAGAGCCCAGTCATGTCTGTGGGAGTTGTTCCTCCTCGTCGTGTGTCTGTGTGGGTCCAGAAAGGAGGATATTGTAGCAGGTGGCTCCTCTGTAAGATGGCCGCTTTGTTCCGTGGACTCGGCTCCAACTTCCAGAGACACTCTCTATAGAGCCAGTCAGCCCCCAGACTGATTCAGTCCGGCCATTCAATCAGGGGCCTTAGAGACTGCCCTGCTGGAGGTCTTAGCATTATGCTACGGAGTGCGCCGTGACCAGACTAAGTGCAGTGACTAACCTCCAGCCTTTTAAACAGAGGCTTGTCTATAACCTTCACACCTTTTATTCAGCTGCTAAGGCTCTCAGACGTTTTATACAGATGCTAGTTTGTAGCTTTCAGCCTTTTTTTACGCAGGAACTAAAAAAAATGGCTTGTCAACTTCATGCTTTTTTAGATAAGGGCTAAATAGCTGTCAGACATTTTATACTTTGGCTAGTTTATAGCCTTGACATGTTTTGTATTTTTACTCTCTTTTGTAGGGATTAGCATGTAGTCTTTATACCTTTTGTGTAGGGAGTGCGTTATTGCATTTATACCTTTTCTTTAAGGACTAGCTTAGTGCCTTTATACCGTTTGTATAGGGACTAGCTTATAGCCCATTTTGCTTTGTCTGGGTTTGAATTCTAATTGTGGTTACCCTCAGCTTCCTCAGTTCTGGTTTCAACCCCCACACATGTCTGATGTTTCTGTCCCATCCTCCCTCCCAGTTTATTAACACTGTCCCATCTGTGTGATTCTGTATATGTGTGTGAGACTAAGCAAGCGATTTCTTGTAACCGTTCTCAGGCCTGGATACATTCGTATGGATGTATCGCTCTGCGGGCTCCACCTCTCTGTGTCGGTCATGTGTTTTCGACCACCATTTTCCTTTCCTCTCTTTTTTGGTGCAATAACCCTGCTCCTCCTCTTCCTCGTAGAATCTTGTTTTTCTGCCCTACATTTCAGAGCCTTACCTAGAGTCACATAACGCGAGACACCACCACCACCCCCCCACCCCCCAAAAACCTGCTCCTCCTCCTTCTTCACCTCCTCCCCTTCCCTCCTCTCACTCAAGCTGTTGATTCTTACTCTTTTTTTTTTTTTTTTGCTTATTTGATTAACGACTGAGACTTTGTTTTTTTTTTGTTGTTGTTTTTTTTGGTGTTGCCCACCCCTCCTTCAGTCTATGTTCATTAACATGGGCTGAACAAAGGATTGATTTAATTGACAGTTTGAAAGGATTCTGATGCAGGGCCTTCTCTGCTGTTCTGCTCAGGAGCTGTCTCTTTTAATAGGAAGGGTTAAAGGGACACACACTTGTCAGAATTTTCCCGTCTCTAGCCCGGTCTTGCTCTCGCTCTCTCTCTCTCTCTCTCTCTCTCTCTCTCTCTCTCTCTCACTAGGAATGAGGAGAAAATAATTCCAGGATTCTCATTAGGAATGTTTGGGCACATGCATGGTTAGGCAAAGCAGGCACAGGCAAGCAGTGGT
The DNA here is from genome assembly GCF_902362185.1 of Chanos chanos. Lineage (NCBI taxonomy): Eukaryota > Metazoa > Chordata > Actinopteri > Gonorynchiformes > Chanidae > Chanos > Chanos chanos. Next base: position 16,341,185 of record NC_044507.1, read on the forward strand.
TATGTTGGGTAGGGAGACAGAGAGGTGTGTGTGTGTCTGTGTGTGTGTGTGTGTGTGTGTGTGTGTGTATGTGTGTGTGTTAGAGAGAGAGAGAGAGAGAGAGAGAGCGGAGGACTCACTGACATTGTTAAAGCTAAAGAGCTGCGGCGTGGGCAGGTGGTCATGAATAGCAATGAGCTTGACTCTGATAGGCCCGGACAGACAGCGCTGCCGGGACACCACACACTAGGGAGAGGTCTATGAAGAGAGAAAGAGGGGGGAAAAATAGCAGAGAAATGAGGTGGTCTGTGTATGTGCGCACACATACACACACACACACACACACGCGCGCGCACACTCTCACGCTCATTCTCAATTACGCAGCCCCCATGACATCACAGCTGCACCAACCCTGTATAATGTTAGTGTTCTCTTTGCCCTCGTGAGCAGAGTCACTGTAATTGGTCAGATCTTCATTCACATTTATTAGCAGCATGGTGAGGTGTCAGTGCCCCTATTGGCTGGAAACACTGGTTTAATCTTAAGCTTATATATTATTGATTCCAAACCAGCAAGATGTCAGCTTTTTTTTTTTGCACAGTGAGTGACTGTGTGTGTGTGTGAGTGTTTAGGAGATGTGTACGTTTGACTGCTTGAGTAGGAGATGTGGAGGACATGGGTTCTTGTGATCGTGAGTACGTCTGCGTGTCTGGAATCAGTGTATGGATTTTACAGCTATGCCTTTACCCCCCACTGTCTGAAAGCAACAGGACACAAACTCGGACCCTCACTCTCCCGTCTCTCTCTCTCTCTCTCTCTCCCTCTCTCTCTCTCTCTATCTCTCTCTCACACTAACTCAGCCCTTATTCTCATTCCGCAGGAAGTAACCTTTTTTTTAACCTTTCTGTCGTAGAGCCTCTCTCTTTCTCCTTTGCTTCCACACACACACACACACACACACACACACACACCAACACTCTCTTATACATGTCCTTTCTCTATCTGTCTCTTTCTCGCTTTCTCTCATGCACACACACACACATACACACACACACACACACACACATACACATACATGCATACCATCCATGCACTCACACATGCATTCTCACTGCAATCACAAACAAAGCCAGCAAGCAAAGCAGTGATACAGTAATATTGGTTTCAGGCACAAAAGGAGGCCCAGACACTCCACACACACACACACACACACACACACACACGGTTAAAATGTCCAGCATGAAAAAGGTGTTTCACACCATGCAGCATTCTGCCCCCTGCTGGTAGCACAGCGCACCTGCCAGTAACAGGTGTGGGATTCAATTAGAGCAGCAGGCTCTCAGCAGTCAGGCCGTAGTCAGTGTGCCCTCTGAACGGTTACCTGGGCGGGACGGTTTCCCGCGTGGCCCCTCTCCACGGTCCCCATACCACGGTCCCCTCTGCCAAACCCCAGTCAGGCTGAAACAGCGCAGGTTTATATGAATCGGCGCTAATGTTAGCGATGACTAAACAACATGAGATGGAAATGTCAAACAAACAAACAAAAAAAAAAGAAGATGACTGCAAAAATATAATTAGAAGCCATTTCAAGGCTTTAGCGCTCTAATTTTTTAAACAAATTTGATCACATTGTCATGTTTGGCTGCACCACTCAATCATGTGGAGGTACACTGAAAATGCTTCGCCGTCTGTACAGAAAAACGCCTTTAGTAGAGAGTGAGTCTTACTAACCCAAGCAGCAAGTCATTAAATTGAATCTTATACCAGGTAAGTGTAATCTAGTGAGGTCAGAATTACAGAAATCTGTCTTTTTTTTTTTTCCTTTTTTTTCCGGCTTGTTTGCATGGGTCTTAACTGGTTTAGCCTGGCTTTTCTCGAGAAGCGATAATAACATATTTTTTTTCCTCCCCACTAGTTTGTTTGGGTGGTATAATAATTCCCCTTAGTGCGCTGTAGAGGTCTTGAGGAGCAGTGCTTAGGGAGGGGATTGGGCAAACAGGAGGGAGAAGGCAGAACTGTAGGAGAGCACAGGTCAGAGTTAATGAGTCCTCCTAGGCCTGGTGGGGGAGGGGCGGTGTGTGGTGTGGGGGCGGACATGGCGTGCAGAGGTTGATTAACTCTTCCGCTGTACCCCTGTTATGACCACACACACACACACATACTGCTAGAAAACAAAAACAACCCCCCCCCCCCCTAAAAAAAAACCCCACACCACTAACACTGAAACTATATTTAATAACATATAGACTGTGGGAGAAAACTGCTGCTGTAATGTCCACAGTGTGTGTGACTGTGAGTGGTACTCTGTCGCAGATCCTTTCTCCATAATTATGACAGGCATTGCAAATGTCCAGATTAACAGCTGAATTACAAATGTATGAGATATGAGAAGAGCTGTCGCTGGGGCTGACTGTGTGTGTGTGTCTGTGTGTGTGTGTGTCTGTGTGTGTGTGTAAAGGTACATCTCTCTGTGTTCTGATCTATTAGAGCAGTTCTCTGCAATTCCTGCAGCTTTGACTGTAACCTGCATTACCACACTCAGCATTAAGTTTGTATGAGGGGAGTGAAGCCCTGGTTACCTGATGTGTGAGAGCGCAGGCCGGAGGACGAAGCAAAGGCGAGAGAGCCTCTTTGTACTTTTCTGCCTTAGCTCAGCGGGGAAAAGAAGTGATTGTCTTTCAGTCATGCTGAACCGTCACTCTCTGAAGAAAAGCATAGCCATTTTCCCCAAGCACTGCGTATTACCTGTTTGACTCTGGCTTCTCAACAGTAAACCAGCGTGACTAAGCTTTTAGTGAATCTATGTGCATCTCTATGTGCATGTGTGCGTTTGTGTGCGTGTGTGTGTGTGTGTGTGTGTGTGTGTGTGTGTGTGTTCCTTTTCACTGACACTCGTACACCCTGAGGCGGTTCCGCTGCAGAGCGCATTTCCATGTGTAGATGTCCTGTCTGATCTATATTGCATTAAGAGACACGGCTATTAGCCAAGTTTGTTGAGATAGCCTGTTTATTTTGTAGTACAATGTGTTCACCTAAATGAAGAAATCAGTCATTATAAAGGGGGAGAGAAAAAAAAACTCATGCCTGCACAAATCCCCAACCATGTCAGTTCCTCTGTCTGAGTTGTAGATGCAGGAGCAGCAGGATGGAAATGCATGTGTACTCGTTTTCATGCTAGTTTTCAGCTGAAATATTGATGTGCCTTACAGAGGCACAGAGATATTCCTTCATACAGATGAGCAGCTCATGCTTTGCAGTTTTAACAGCAGCAGAGGAAAGAGAGAGAGAGACAGAGAGTCTTAGGACTTACTTTAAAGGGAAATTTGACTCTTTTTTGGCTTAGACATCCATTGTAACGTGTCCATAGAACTTTCTTGCTACCCCAGAGTATCTTTTGTTCAGTCTCTTAGATATTTATTTTTCTTTTTGTATTTTTCAGCAAAAGCACTCACTTTCTTCAATGACCTAAAATGCATTCAAGACCAGACAGATTACTGTGCCATTGCCTGTAGTGGATATTTCAACATTGAAATCCCAGATAAATGTTTTTTTTTTTTTTAAATTCTTTTTTAAATGTCAAAGGGACGTTGATAAAAAAAAAAAATATATATATATATATATATAAAGACCTATTTCGAGGCTGAACACGGCGTTCCGCGCAGCGTATATTTGGGTTGATAATGTTCTTTTTTTGTTCTGACTGCAGACAGAGCCATGCAGCGTTTCGCCGCGCGTTTGTGAGACGGAACGTAAAGCTAGTTCTCGTTTATGTTCAGCCGCCATCGATACGCTTACTGAGTTTCAAAATGTAATCAACAGTAAAATATCGATAAATGCTGATCTATTAAAATAAAATAACAAAATCATATTGGGGATTTAAGTACAGGGAGGTAAAACATTATTCATGCACTTATATGTGGGGAGGGGGGGGCTTTCACTTTAAAATCCAGGGGCATTTAACATGTGCCCTCAGGCCCACACACAAATCCACAGAGTAATCATTAAACAACTCTATCTTTAACTTCATATTCATAAGCATAGTCATCATGACCCACTTTCTTCAGGTAGCAGAAAATACTGGATATACCTGACATAAGAACAATCGCTGTTGTCATTTTGGTGAATTATTCCCGAAAAAACCCTGTAATCTCATTCGGCAAACCTTTTACCTCAAAGCTCATTTTGAAACAACTTTGACAGAAATCGGGTTTTAAAGCCGTCAGAGGTTCGGATTTACTAAGTACATTGTTGCTAATATCCGTTTTTCTTAACTACTCGTTTATAATAAGGTTACAGATTAGAGGAGAACTTTAAAGAAACCCAGATATTAGCAGTACATCATTTTCGGTAAGATTACCAAGCGATTTTGGTTACCAAAGTTATTGAAATGTGATAGGTTACAGATTTTGACTAGCTGATCTCAAGCAGTATAACGAGATCCTTCATTCCTCATGCATTAGTTTGAAGCAGAGCAGCTGTAGATATGTGTGATTAACATCAGCTTGTTAGACTAATTCTCCCTTTAAAAAGTTTAATAGAGTTGGAATTAGACCTGTTTGGTTATTAAAGACCGAGCATGGATGATCTTATAGCTCAAGTCAAGCTTCTTCCTTGACCAACAGGAAAGCAGGAAAGCCCTGGCTGTGTGCGTGTGTGTGTGTGTGTGTGTTTTTTCCTCATTTTCTCCGCATGTTCGGTGGTGTCCCCACAGCTCTCACACGTCCAGGGTCCCCTGTGATGTCACGCTGTTGATGATGCTGTCTTTCTCCATAGACCTCTCCCCATCCCATATCTCTCTCTCTCTCTCTCTCTCTCTCTTTCTTTCTCTCTGAGTTACCTCCTCTCCTCCCTGCTAGAGCTCAAGTCCCACTGCACCCGCAGACTGGGAGTGAGAGGCTGCGTCAGCCAGCTAATTCACACTACTCCCTAGTGACAACTCTCCTTCAGAGCTGAGATACATGGCGCTCTGTGTGTGTGTGTGTGTGTGTGTGTGTGTGTGTGTACGTGTGTGTGTGCGCAAAAGAGAGAAAGAGCAAGTGGAGCATTAGTACGCCATAAGGGAAGTTGAGCACTGCGGTTGTTCTTTTTCAGACGAGACCGACGGTGATAGATGTATGGTTTGACGCATATCCAAACATCTGTGCCTATATGCAAAAACTTTCAAATTCATCCGACGCTATAGCAGCACAGCCTACTGTAGCTTACCGTCTCAGCCAGTGCCAACTTTAAATAGAAGCTAAAAAAAAAATAAATAAAAAATTTCCCAAGTAGGCCAGAGCGAAACTCAAGTGCAAACAAACGGTATCTGAGCAACAGCAGACAGAATTTCTGCCATTTAATCATATCTAGCAGCAGACTTATGTCCACTCTGTACATGTGACACTAATAAGCATTTTAGATTCTCTCATTTTTAAAAAAAAAAGAAAAAAAAAATGATCATTTATCTCATGTCCTCTCTTCCATCTCTCCTCCTTTTTTTGTCTCCCTGCCCTTCAAACTGATATTCTTATCCTCCGCTTCACCCCCTCTTTACCGTCCCCTCGTCTCCTTCTCTCTTTCTCTTTGCTCCCTTCCTCCATCTCCCGACCCCCTCCCCCCTCCTCCTGTCCCTCCATCTGATTTTCACTACTTTTTAATCTCTTCCTCTCTCCTCTCACCCCCTCCCTCTTTCTTTCACGTCCATTCGTCTTGCTATCCCTTCCATGTCCCTCTCTTTCAACCCTTATTTCCCCCTTTCCTTTCTCTCTCCCTCTCTCTCTCTCTCTCTCTCTCTCTCCCTTTCTCTCTGTCTTTCTCTATGTCTTCCTCTCTCTCTCTTTCTCCTCTTCCTCCCTCTCTCTTGTCCACTCTGCTGTGCTCCAGTCTTTGTGTGTCCTGGGACCCTGCTGAGGGTGCAGGCAGCCAGCTCTCTGCAGGAAGCAGAACATCAGTCAGGGGCGTGGTGTAAAGACCCCCTACAGTCTGGGGACCGTCTCTATGTCATGCCCTGGACCCCCTATCGCACTGACATGCTGTACGAATACGCTTCATGGGACGACTTCAAACAGAACCGAGCCACCACCACCTATAAGTAAGTGTTTCTCCCGGAGCGGACGAAACCTGCGCGTCTCGGCGCATAACTTGAGTGAGTAGCAGGAAAACCATCTCAGGGCATTCTGAAAAGCCCCCACAGCTTACTAATGGAACAGTCATCTTCAAAAGAAAAACTGCAAATACATGAGGCTTCTAGGACAAGGATTGGGTCTCCTTGGGAGAGCATTTACATATAGATATGTGTCTGCACTGGTTTGAATTATGACTGTAGTTATATGTTGCCACATCTGTGAAAGTCTGGTTTCATGGATATTTTTCACTGGGGCCAGACGGTTGCTGATATGATTGTTTTTTTCCCGTACAGACTGCCGAACCGTGTGGACGGGACGGGTTTCGTAGTGTACGACGGCGCTGTATTCTACAACAAAGAGCGCACGCGCAATATAGTCAAATACGACCTGCGCACTCGCATCAAAAGCGGCGAGGCTATCATCGCTAACGCAAATTACCATGACACATCGCCCTACCGTTGGGGCGGCAAGTCTGACATCGACCTGGCTGTGGACGAGAACGGCTTGTGGGTCATTTACGCCACTGAAGCCAACAACGGCCGACTGGTGGTCAGCCAGGTCAGTGTCAGCGAACTCGGGGAACCGTGACAGCTAACACATGGCGTCACCTTTTCTACACTTAAATCCCATTTCAGCACTTATTCTCTAGCACTGACTTCCCACTGACGTATCCCGTCACTTATATGGATGGTTGGATACTCTTTTTATATCACTTTTATCGGTGTTTTTGGATGATGTTTTGACGGCAGTGACTTGAAAGCCTTTGTGGTCCCTCATTGACAGGTAAACCCATACACGCTGCGGTTTGAGGGCACCTGGGAAACCAGTTTTGACAAACGGTTGGCGTCCAATGCCTTTATGGCATGCGGCGTTCTCTACGCAGTGCGCTCCGTCTACCAAGACGACGACAGTGAAGCGGGTGGAGACTTGGTGCTTTATGCCTACAACACCAACCGTGCCCGCGAAGAACCTGTTCATATCCCCTTCCCTAATCCTTACCAATACATCTCCTCCGTCGACTACAACCCCCGCGACAACCAGCTCTACGTATGGAACAATTACAACGTCTTACGTTACCCGCTGGAATTCGGCCCTCCGGATCCCACTACGGGTGAGTGTAAACTGTGAGGAGACTCATACACAAAGAGATTAGATTAGAGCGAATTTAATGCTCACCTCAGGGCAAATATTTCTTTGTTCTCTCTTGCAAAGGAGAATTACATTAAACCTGTACACAGTACACTGAATATGAAATACTAGTGTGGCAGAAAACACAGGCCACAAAATACACATAACAGAATCCACTCACCCCCTTAGAATACCGTGGCCCTCATGAGCCGTACATATAAACCAGTGGGGCTTGTCAGAGTTTGAATTTACCGTCTGGGAACAGCACTTTCTTTTTTCTTCTGCACTGCAATCTCAAAAATCCCCATGAGTTGTCTTTGTGCTTTGCCTTTTACCTAACCTACAGTGAATTTCGGTTTTTTTTTTGTTTGGTTTTTTTTTTGTTTGGTTTTTTTTTGGTCTTTAAGTAGGAGAACCTTTTTCCTCCCTTATACACTCAAGTTGTTAGACCACAGCGTGAAAGATGAAGTGGTCTCAATGAAACTTTTGCAAGTCATTTCCAGAGCATGATAGGCATACACCAAAGCTCTTTAATGTCCTCATTAAAGAGAAACATAGATGTAGCCTGACTCTAGTCCAAAAAAAAAAATTGTTCAGATTTCTCAGATGAAATGAAATTGTGGGGTGTGCTTGATCCTGGATGCATGAAGCTCTCAACTCTTTTTAAAGATGGATCGCTGAGCACGTCAAAGATGGAGTTACTGGTTTCACTGGTGTTAGTTTATACGATAGGTTCGTTTTGGCCACATTAAATTCAAAATTACTTTGAGAGTTCGGAGAGAGGGAGAGAAAGCTGTGAGTGACAGTTATCTCTGTAATTTCTCACTTTTGTTGTGGTGTTTCATTAAATGTGCCGTTTCTTGCGGTCTAACTCTGGCCTGTTTCTTATTTGTTGAAAAATTTTTGAGAAATTTCTGAACTCTAATTCAGTTTCATCTTTTCTCATTGCTCTCTCTCTCTCTTTCTGTCTTCCAGTGCTGCTCTCTAGAGGAAAGCTTGGGGGGAGGTGGGAGGGGGGGTGCGGGGAGGGGTAAACTAGAGAGTCACATATATTAGAAGCAAAAGTCGTTCAAACGTAGCGAGTGCTGTAGTTATGGTCTTAGCGACTTTTTTTGATTTTGACTTTGTGTGAGAGATCAAACGATTTTTGGTTTCCTTTATTCTTTTCTTTTACTGTTTCTGTGTCCCCTGCCATCTGTTAACACTTTCATCATATTCCGTTGCCTCGTCACTGACGCTCTCTCTCTCTCTCTCTCTCTCTCTCTCTCTCTCTCTTTCTTTCTCTTTCTCTTTCTCTTTCTCAGGGCCTCTTGCTACAACTCAAATATCCAGCACCACTCCGGCTAGACCGTTCACCTCCAGTACCAGTCCCTCCACCTCGCGTCCCCTGCCCCCCACGTCTCACCCCATAGGGGCCATCAATAAGGCCCCCGACCTAAGACCCATCACCGCTACTGTGCCAGTCACCCGACGGCCGCCGCGGCCACCCCAGGGCCCTGAGGTTTTGGTTTGTGAAGCCAGAGTGGCACGGGGAGTCCAGTGGCCGTCCACCCAACGGGGAGAGACCGTGGACAGGCCCTGTCCAAAAGGCTCACTGGGTGAGTAAGAGTGTGTGTGTGTGTGTGTGTGTCTGTGTGTGTATAGGCTCACTGGGCAAGTATATAGCGTGTGGGTGTGTGTGTTTATTTCAGTCCCACCGATGGGTTCTCCAGCAGGCTGAGTCTCAGGAGAGTCTGGGATGAAAGGAAGTTCTCTGTAAATTAAAGAGTGATCTTCCAATTCCAAACGGGTTGGCCCAGCAAAAGCTTCAAATAATGAAGCCAAATGAAAGACACAACACAGACAGCATCCTCCCTCCCTCCCTCTCTCCCTCCCCCCCTCTCTCCCTCCCCCTCCTTCAGTTAGCGCCTCTTGCTTTTGCCTCCCTCCTTCCAACAAAACAGCCTTTCTTCTTCACCTCTTTTTTTTTTCGCCCACAGAAATGACAGCAACGTTAAATTAGCAGCTGGCTTAATTGGTGCATCCTGACAGAGCTTTCAAACCTAATCTAGTGTGGACAGAGAGAGAGAGAGCGAGAGAGAGAGAGAGAGAGAGAGAGAGAGGAATATAGGAAATAGATGTATAGCCACATTATCTCTGATCCTTCTGCAACGGCTGCTGCTACACAAACCTTCTCATCTCTCTCTCTCTCTCTCTCTCTGTCTCTCTTCTCTTGTTTCTATTTGGGGCTATTTGTGTTCTGGGCTGTGGAAAGGCCTTTTTCTTGTTTGATCTCAGCATGCTGTCCTCTCTCTGAACTCCGTTAACTAAATAGGAAACTTAGCTGAGAATGAGAGGTGGCAGAAGGTGTCTCCCTGGAGGTGCTGTTCCCTATGATGAGAGAGATACTACCCCATAGTCACATCTTTTACTCTGTGTGTGTGTGTGCGTGTGTGTGGACTCATTTCCACTTTAAAATCCTCCTATTTTGTGGACTGTTTTGTGGCTAAGTCTGGACACTGTACTCTCTCTGTTTGCACAGAAACCCTTTTTATTTCTTCCATCCGAACTCTGTCTTTTTCTCCCTCAGTCCAGTATTACTTTATTGTCATCCTCAATTACCATACATTATTACAAAGCAATTGTGATAAGACAGGAGAAAAAATAAAGATAGAACATTGGTAAAGATGATCATAACAGCGTGAAAATTACTGCTTAATAGTCATAATCTCTCTCTCTCTCTCTCTCTCTCTCTCTCTCTCTCTCTCTCTCCCTCACCATCACCCTCTTCCTGACTTCTCACATGTTGTTTTTCCTACTCCCCAGGTATCGCCTCCTTCCAGTGCTTGGTCTCTCCGGTCATGTGGAGCCCACGTGGACCTGACCTCAGTAACTGCACCTCCCCATGGGTCAACCAGGTGGCCCAGAAGGTAAGGGCCGCTAGCGCAAACTCCCTAATACCATCTGGAGCCCGATCTGATGGCCTGCCCTCCCCCACTGGGCCGTGGCTCACATTTCCCTACATAGCTCATTATTTGAGTCATGGCTGAAAGGAAAACTTCTATCAATAGCAGAGAGAGGAGGAGATATGGGTAGAAGTCTGCGTGGTGAAACATTAGCACACTTAACGACGACACAAAGTGGGTTATGTTTACTGAAGTTTTTGTTTTTTGTTTGTCAAGAGCAACATCATTTGACTCAAAAAGGAGCTGTATTTAAGTCTGAGTGGCAGTTGTACATTGCACACACGCATACAGACACAGATACACGTAGACACACAGTGTGTGTACATGACAGATGTATAATTACTACAATTCAGAATTACTGTTATAATTATTATGCTGTCAGCTGGGAGTATGTTCAATACCTTTCACTGTATACATGTGTGCCCTCTTAATGTAGACATGTATACATGTACGCTTCCATAGAAACAACAACAGTCCTTTCCATGTTCATTACCTTTGAGTGTAATGCTCTCAAAGTGCAATCTAGGGATCCATGTGCGTTTGTGTGTGTGCGCGTGTGTGTGTGTGTGTGTGTGTGTCTGTGTGTGTGCAGATAAAGAGTGGGGAGAACGCAGCACACATTGCGGGGGAACTGGTGAACCACACGCGCGGCCGTATCCATGCAGGAGATGTCAGCTCCTCTGTCAGACTGATTGAACAGTTA